>NW_026042745.1:0-105431 GCF_023856365.1 Brienomyrus brachyistius
GCGTTGACACATAAATGGACAAGCATATTGGATAAGAATGGCATTGCTTAATGTGACAGTACCCCCCCCCCCCCCAACCCACCAGAAGCATGTGCTCCGGCCATGAAGTCCAAGGGGGTTAGACAACAGGGATGGAACCAGACTGGACTCTGGACTAGACAGGGGACGACAGAACAGATGGTAGACAGGACAAGACCAGACAAGACTAGACAGAACACTAGACAGACAGCAACACCAGACATAAGAGCAGTTGCAGGACATCACTAAGGACATGGAGCGGATAAAGAAAAAGCTAGGAACCACAGGTACAGCAGTCCTGTCAGACCCCAAAACAGGACGGACAGGTGGAGGGTCAACAAGAACAGGGGCACAGGATGCACAAGACAAGGAGAGATACAGGTGGGACAGAGCAACAAGACAAACACTGAGGCACAAAAAGGAATAACATGGGGCATCCAGGGAAGCCAGGTGAAGATTCGGGGCTGGGGACCCTCCTAGGCCCCTTTCCAGGTGAGGCTGAACTCTGCCGAATCACAGGACCAGAGGGTCTGGGAGGGCCAGCAGGGCAGGAGGACGTGAGGGGTTGGCGGGCGATGAGAGAACCGCAGAGCAGTAGGGCAGCAAGGAGACAACAGGACAGGAACAGGAAGATGGCAAGGGACATACAGGGCAAGAGCAGAGACTGGCAGACCCTCTCTGGGAGACAGACATTCTGCCTGCCGCTTTCTTGGACTCCTGTTGATACTGGTGACCAGAAACTGGGACCAGAGTAAACGGAGTCTGGGATGAAGGAGGGACCCACGTATCAGGACCCAGGGCACTCTAGCAGGACATCCTCTGGATCCATCTTCTCTGGGCTGGTGGCAGCCTGCAGGCATGTGCCGGTGGGACGTCAGGATAGAAAGTGGGCACCGGCTGGACGTCTGGGGACATTGAGGTGGGTGCTGGCCAGGCATCAGGGGACAGAGAGGTGGACGCTGGCCTGACATTATGGAGCAGTGTTTCAGGTTTCGGCTGGTACCGGGAACAGGGAACCGTGTCAGATTCTATGAGAAGCCTAGAGGCAACCAAGGCCTCACCTGTGTTGGACACTGTGGGTGCGGCCTGAGCGGCCCTCTCTGGGCCGGGAGCCTTAAGTGCGGATGTAACGACTGCAACGGCTGGCTCTCCTGGGCCAGATGCTGTAGATGCAGTGTCTTTCAATCACGAGTGCGCTTCCCTAACCATTACGTCACCACTGCTCACTACTATGTGTACTATTAAAAGAGGCAGTAGGGTCTTGTCCAGCCAGCTGACAAAACGTTTCCACATTTAATTGGAACGAAGGACGGTAGGAAACATCTGTATTGTGTGCAGACTTCCAATAAAACCATGTTGAAGCAAAGTCCGACCTCTACTGTGGTCCAGCACTCTGACAACCATAGAACTAGGAGTGAAGCCTGTTCTTCTGTGCTGGAGAGCTTTGGGGAGCATGTTTTGGCGAACAGGGGGATCACAGTAAATCCCAGAGAAGCATCATCGTCAGACTTCAAGTGACAATGAGGACGCAGGTCGCCCTACGGCAAACGACATGGAGACGGCGGGCTCCTTTTCTCCAGAGCACCCCACCTCTGCGGGGTTCAGCACACTCACTCCATTCCAGAGGGCCCTGAGGATCTCCGCTATAGCTGTCACACCCTCCACTTGGGAGTCCGGGGAGAGGGCGGCTATGCCCTCCGTCAGAGATGGGTCATTCTCTCTGGGGAAAGATGTACTGCGGCCTGAACCAGCGACATTAGGTATGCTTGACACAAGCAGCAGTGATCGGCTGTAGGGACCTGGGGAACCTACTGGGGCTTGTCGAGTTCCTTCAGTCTGTTGGGTGCCAGGATGAACGACTCTGGGAGCAGGTGTTGTCAGACAATAAACTGGGATTTACTGGGATCAAGATGGGAGGCTAGGGAACGAGCAACATGGAGGGCACCACATCAATGGGGAACACAGGGCCAGGAAGCACTTATACAGGAATAACAAGGGAACAGACTGGAAGTAGCTGGGAGTGTTTAACATGAGGGATGGAACGAGACGCGAGACCAATGAGCAGCAGGCATGGCTTATTAGAGCCACGTCAGGGAGGTGGCAGGACATGACGTTTGGGGCTATGGTTAGGGTTAGGATTAGGCTTAGGTTTAGGGTAAAGTGTTTGTGGCAGAGAGCGGTCAGTAGTACAAGGACACGACTACGCCACCTGGGGTATTTCACCACAGGAAAAATTACTCTAAATTAAGAGCACACAAGTTCATTTACCGAATGGAGCTAGAGACGTGTTTGTACTATTAACAGGTTGTTGAAAATATAAAACAAAGAAACAAGACAAGCGCTTTAGCATCAACAACCTTAAAAAATAAACCAGCAACCAGCCTTTGGCCACTGGCTGACTAAACTCAAGCAGGAGACAGGTGTCCGGGGAAGTTGATCAAAAGGGGGAATAGAGTCCCTTAAACTAACACACACACACACACACACACAGACACAGACACACACACACACACACACACGCACACGTACACACACACCTGTGCTCCACCACACTGATCCCCACACAAATATACTGCACAAGGTGAAAGTGTGAACACTACCACCCCAGACCAATCAAATCTTAGTTAGCCAGATCAATCGAGGCAGCCACTGCTCACAGTCTCCCAGAAAATACCCCAATCTAACCAAGAATCTGAGTGTTGAAAACTATGAAGAGTGCAAACAATGAGTAGCAGAATACAGGCTGTCCCTCTGTATCAGTCCCATACAGAAAGAAAGGGCGGCCCAAAGTCTGTTAAGTCGCAGAACTAGGGAATGAAACAGCTCCAAATGCAGGAAAAGGTGCGACGATCCTTAGCGCGTTCCAAGGCTCCCAGCACATCGCCGATGTCCCACCGAGGATCAGGAGCTTCAAGCAGCAGTTGTTGGGCGACATCGGACCGGCTGAGGACAAGACAAGACTGATGGAAAAGAAAAACTGACGTAGGAAACACAGCAGCCACAGTGCAGGTTCAAACTATTATTGTCTGACAAACCTGCTGGAAGAGGCATAAACTGAAGCTGACGAGCAACTGAAACTGTAATCCTGGCAACAACCGTAACTACAATTAAAACACATCAAGTAAAGCAACTGACAAGTAGCTATAGGCCTAGTCACCAGAATAACTTGCAACCACTGGAGCTGCAACACAGACACAAGAGAAACACTGCAATATAAAATATTACCATTAGCCATTTAAATCAAGCAGAGGATTAACGCTAATTAAAACAGCAAAACCTCCCACCAAGACACAGAATAAGTGTGAACCTCAGCCAGCATGCCAGCGTACCACGGCAGACCACTGCGGTGTGGAAGGGGAGTTACCGGACCGGGAAACGCCAATGACGCCTCCACACACTAGGGGTCCCCACACACACTTACCGGAAATAATCAACAAGTCCTACCCGCAAAATTCCACACTGCTACAGTTGGATGGCCCTGGGATTTTTCTCAAGAACCCCAAGGCTCAATGGAAGTACCGCGAGATTCTTAAACCCTTACCTGAGGGAGGAGGCTTCCAGCGTAAGGAGAGGTTCACCAGAATCCCTGGGCTGGATGGACATCGTTCATCCTTTACCTGGGGAATGAGGCTCCCAACTCGTGGTGACTTACCCAAGCCCTGGTGCTGGATCATCATTAAATGCTTACATGGGGAAAGAGAGACCTTACCCTTGGCCTCCAAGCCTGGAAGTACCCTGAGCTCTAGACCCAAGCTTAACCCTAACCCATAAGCATAGGTTCGCAGCATGAACGGTTCTCAAATGATACCAGAAAACCATACATGTTCTTAATCTGAAAATCAGTTCATCGTTTTCCCAGAAGGTGGCAGCACATCAACACTGCAAGCTTGGCACATCCCTTTGGATACAATGAGCTATCCTTACATTTTGAAATTTTTTAAAACTTATTTAAATCAGTAAAACAAATTACTTCCAAAAAGGATAGAATCATGTCTACCCAATACCACTTGGCACCATGTTAGTGTGAATGGAGTTTTCACTCCAGCCCTGAGGGATTCAGAGCAGACACAAAAGATTGTGAAGCCATGTGTGATTTACAGTGAAAGGTGACTGAACACAACGCACAGCCTCTGTTATGACTCCACTGTTCACCATGGTTCAGCACCATCTATATTTCTATTATTTTTAAGGTATTTTACTTGTGGTTTTACACTTAACATGGTATCGACAGGCTTGCTCCAAAGAGATCTCATTGTATTTACACAGTGACAGTAACGCTGCCTTATCTTGCGAGAGGAAGTAGCATATGGGTGCGCTGCTAACGTTAGCATTAGCAAACCTAGCTGCCTAGCAGTGTTGGTAGTAACTCGTCAGTGTAATTCCACTACTTTTGTTTGCACCATGTATTTCAACATCGACGCGATGTTACTGTGATCACTATGCAACCTTTAGCCCACTGTTATTTTCCTTGATTATGTAATTATACTGGGCAGGTCAGGCAGAGGGAGCAGACGCTGATGCAGCACATTGCCGCACCAACCACACGTCCAAACTGCTGGCGATCCTGGCCGGCGACCCCCCAGGCAGACACACGGTCGAATCCCACCCTTATTATAATTACTTTTATATACAGTAATTGGTAATTAGTAATTTTCAGTAGCTTGCACAAGGCTGCTGACTAGCAACGTTATTCGTTGGCTGAATCCGAAATAGCTGTAGTGCTACGATGCTGGATTGTTACAGGGACAGTGATAAATGCAGACCCCTTTATTCTGATTGCGTTAAAAATCAAATGTTTTTACTCAGATTTCATCCATTTGGTGGTGTGCTCTCTATAATGTGCCATGTTTTCCTAAAAGCAGATTTTTTAAAAAGAATGGCAAAATAGAGCAGCGCACTGAATTGTAATGCCTGTATCTTGAAACGTAGCGTGTTGTCAGACTCTCTGATACACAGCTCTATGGTCCATACAGAGGAGATGAGGAACATGCAGTCTGCTAAGTCACGTGGTTACCTTTCGTTAGGTGGCTACGTTTACATGCCTTAACGCAATTAAGATGTTTTCATGTAAACAGATTAATCGGGGAGCTCATTTATAAAGGCTTCGTGTGACTGAAAAAGACGAGAAGCATTCATACATACATTTATAGGAAGATTTTGGGATTTACAAAAAAAAACGTTTTGTGAAAACAAATCTTGTGAACGAGGTTGAGAGATGCTGTTTCGACAGAATCCTGTAGAGGGCACTGTGTATGCTAAATCGAAGGCTCCAGGAATGTATTTGGCATTTATGATCATAAACAATAATAATTGAAATATTTGTGGGCACATGGCAATTGGCTCTGAGATTAAAGTTTTTTAAAATGAATTTGTTTAAATTTTTGGGCCGGCATGGTGGTGCAGTGGTTAGCACTGTTGCCTCACACCTCTGGGACCCAGGTTCGAGTCTCCGCCTGGGTTACATGTGTGTGGAGTTTGCATGTTCTCCCCATGTCGTCGTGGGGTTTCCTCCGGGTACGCCGGTTTCCCCTCACAGTCCAAAAACATGCTGAGGCTAATTGGAGTTGCTAAAAAATTGCCTGTAGGTGTGAATGGTGTGTGAGTGTGCCCTGCGATGGGCTGGCCCCCCCATCCTGGGTTGTTCCCTGCCTTGTGCCCATTGCTTCCGGGATAGGCTCCGGACCCCCCGCGACGCAGTAGGATTAGCGATTTGGAAAATGGATGGATAGATGTATGATAGAATGATTAAGCTGTAGCACATTTCAAATAATATTTCATTTGTAACACATTTGTTCTCCAAACTTCTACATTTTTAACCTTTGGCCACAAGATCATCTTCTTCCTGCCAGTATCTTTTCTTTTCCTTTGATCCTCG
Organism: Brienomyrus brachyistius; assembly: GCF_023856365.1. Taxonomy (NCBI): domain Eukaryota; kingdom Metazoa; phylum Chordata; class Actinopteri; order Osteoglossiformes; family Mormyridae; genus Brienomyrus; species Brienomyrus brachyistius. The sequence goes on from NW_026042745.1 coordinate 5,894, forward strand.
GTTGTTGGAATCTGCTCTGCTGCTTGGAAGTTCCCTGGGGAGTTAGTGTTGGGGGGTTCTGGTGGAATGTGACCATCGGCAGCCATGGGCTGGATAGCGCTGTGGTGCTCAGCCTGGCTCTGTGCCCTTCTAGGGGCTCTGTGTCCTTTGTTAGCACAAACATTTTGCACACCTGACATTACCATGCATACAGTATTTCTCGTATTTTACAAAATACAAAAACACTGATCTGTAGAAAAAAACATTTTATTTCATGAACTAAGTCAAATATGAATCATAAAACACAATTAAAATACTTTTTTTGAATACATGCCTCAGAAATTGCACATCCCTGATTGTGCGTTACCTTCATGCTGCCTTGAAATTTTTGATTTCTTCACTGTAGCCCTGTTATACAATCTTATCTTAACCTTCTGAATTAATCCTATTTTTATTTCTTAAATATTCCCTCCACCACCCCCCCTCTGAGGAGGACTGCTTTATTTACAATTAATCTAATCCTATGTTATACAATCTTATCTTAAAAATAGGATTAATTAAGATAAGGTTATTTCTTAAATATTCCCTCCACCACCCCCCCTCTAAGGAGGACTGCTTTATTTATAATTAATCTAATCCTATGTTATACAATCTTATCTTAACCTTATGTTAACTAACCCTATTTTTATTTCTTAAATATTCCCTCCACCACCCCCCCTCTGAGGAGGACTGCTTTATTTATAATTAATCTAATCCTATGTTATACAATCTTATCTTAACCTTATGTTAACTAACCCTATTTTTATTTTTTAAATATTCCCTCCACCACCCCCCCTCTAAGGAGGACTGCTTTATTTATAATTAATCTAATCCTATGTTATACAATCTTAAGCTTACCGTAACCTATCCTATCTTAATTTTATTCTATGTTATCTTATCCTATCTTTCTTATCTTATGCTATGCAATCCTATCTTATTCTTATACTATGTTATCTTATATAATCGTATCCTAAACTTATGGTAATTTATCATGTCTTTGTAAAACATAAAATGGCATACAAGTTAAGACTATCTTAACTTGTCCTATCGTATTATATACAATCTTAACCTTATCCTATCTTAATCTTATCCTATAGTACCTTATGCTATAGAACTACATGGTATTTTATCTTATCCTAAGTATGTATGACAACTCTCGTGTAATTATGTGCTGAATCTACAGGGAAATGTAGCTATGTGCATCTGACTGATAGCCCATTTCCACACCCATCTCCTGAGCCCTGGGCATGGTACTTAGCTGCTCCAGTGCATCAATAGGAAAGATGAACTCATCTTCATCAATCCTACGCCTCTTGGTTGAATGAGTACCCTCATTATCCTCATTCTTCCCCTGTTTCGCTAAGTTAATTTCATTTAAATGTCTGTTCCAAAACTCCTGACACCAGTACTCAGTAAAGCACTTGGCGTCATAGGTCATTTTAGAGTACTTTGTTACATAATAGTTATACAACCAATAGAATTTTTCCAGGTGAGATGAGGCGGCTACAGCCTGTGCTGGAGCCTGAAGCAGAGGGGTCAGATGAACCAGGCCTGGAGCTGAAAATGGATGTGGAGCTGGGCTTACAGGTGTGACTAAGTGTGGGGATAAAACAGAGGAGCCCATAAAAAGAAATGGGGATGAAACAAAAGGGGAGGGGGCTGAAGACAGAAATAAAAATGAAGAGGAGGAGAAGGTTGGTGAGCTGGGCTTAGGCTCTAACCCCTTCTGTTGGTCATACCTCCTTCTTCGCCCTGACTGGCCTCCCGCCGTATTTCTACGGCGGCCTGTGCCCTGCTGACCCCTGCTGGTTGCCACCGGGATGGCAGCAGATCCAGGAGAGGCAGACGTGGTCAGGGAGCTGGCTGCCGGCGGCCTGGTGCGGCACTTCTTCCGACGGCCAGCATCACTGGAACTGGTTTGTCCTTTGGGATTATAAAGACAGGGGACAGCATATTTAATTTAAATGAAACATTATGTCACTGTACAACAACACTACATCACAACCATCACAGATATCACACTTGGCAGTCGGTATTGCACACTAAGAAAAATTCTGCAGTCTTTATTGGATACAGGAAACACACGCTTGGGAAACTTATGCGCTGGTCTTGACTTGGGCCGTCTGCGTTTCAGCAGGGGAACCTGACCTATAAAAACAAGCCAGTTTGTGCACAGATTCCCTGATACGCAGAACAACAGCGAAAAACAACACTGGAAAGGTTCATGTGCATCAAATATAGCAGCCCACTCAATCCAAATGCTGGCATCAACAACTGACTATTAAGTCAAATCCTTTACATATCTTACACTTTCCATAAGTTGCATTATTTATTCACTCTCAAGGTACCAAACTAAGATTTATGCTTTTTCTGATTACTACCGCGTTTCCCCGCAAATAAGCCCTAACATGATTTTTCAAGAAGCTCGTAATATAAGCCCTAGTTATTGTCCCATGGATTGTACGGTAACTAGAATGAGATGCGGTTATACTACGAGAAGGCTACATGGACAAGAGGCGCTCATTTAAGGACAGAGTTATTGCTAAACATGAGAGATTGGGGACACTGGTTCTACAGGAAATTGAGTTGCGAGATATTCAGGACGGAATTTGGAACTTGGAGATTTACGATGATGTTCCAGAAGAACATGACTACGACTATATTTGAATAAACATATGCAGTATACAGCAGAATTTTGTTCATGAATAAATTCACCGTCAAATTGTTTACATGGAAAGATACTGTTGATGACATGATGTCTGTGTTTGAATAAATGTGGATTTTTTTTCATGAATACCGGTAAATATACTGTAGCATGTTATACTTGGGAAAATACTACCTTAATATAAGCCGTAACGCGTCATTTGGAGCAAAAATTAATATAAGACCCTGTCTTATTTTCGGGGAAACACCGTATATTAGGACATATTCAGCTGTTACTTTACCACTTCATGATGATTTTCTCTGATTTTTAAACACAGCACAGCCACAGATTTTACTGATTTCATTATATAATGCAGTAGACATGCAAAAAGACTCCCGTATATTAAAGCTAAAGGTGAACTACTTTATTATTTAGACATGTACTTCTAAAACAAGATAATAGAACAGAAGATTCAAGAAGACTAGTCAAGCATATTCTGACTTTAACTCTTTAAGTGCTGAGTTAGTCTGGGCATCATTTTGCCATCCTTACCTCGGCCAACTGGACCGGGGATGTATTCCGGGGCGATCCGCACACTGACTGCACCTTTCGGCAGCAGCCAGTCAATCCTCTGGAGATTCACGGTGGTTTTCACGATGGACATCTTTCGCGTCTTCTCTCTTGCTGATAAACTGCAAGTCTGAGCTGCTTTAAATGTTCAAATGAAAACTCTAAACGGAAAAGAATTGTTATGATTCGGTTGCTAAGCTACGGTGGCCGATTGGTGTCAGAGCGCTGCAAAGTCTTCAAACGCTTTAATCAAATGACGAAACATACGATCTACATTTACAAAAGCGCAGAAACGTAGAAGTACCACAAATTTTTAAGACAAGTTTAAAAACATATAAGCGCTGAAAATCCGCTCACAACACAGTTGTGAAGTTTCTGGGTGACAAAGAAACAAGACGGACCAATTATGGTTTAACTGTATATCGAATGTTTACGAAATGTCGATATCTTATCAAAACAGGATATAGAATGAAACACTACATTATATCAATCAATCATTCGGTCGCCATTAAAAATATAGAATAATATTCCTTCCTTGTTATAAGTAACACGAGAGCTGCGGTCTTGAAGTTGCACAGACTCCCAGAATTCATAGCGATAATTACGCGACCCATTCAATTAGTGGGTTTTTTTGATAATTGGGAATGCGTTGGGTGCGTTCGACTTCACTTAGGTCTGACTGCAGCTGACGTGAGGGGGAGCGCCATCTGCCGGCGGCTGCAGGAGTGTAATATAATAATATAAACTGTAATATAAACTTGTAATATAAACTGACAGCAGCCAAACTAGACAACTTCTACTCCTCGTAGTGCGAGACCTGACTGAGATGGCCGCACTGCCAGAAGGGTGTAGATACATCTATACAAATATCACCTGCATGCACATTACTTCTTCTACAATAACCAACTCCTGATCCAAACTGCTAGCAGTGAAAAGATAGCTGCCAGGAAAAAGATCAAATACATTTATTTCAAGGATTCAAAGTTTTTATTGTCATGCACAGAATACAATGCAATTCTTACTTGAATGCCTTCTTCACAGACTAGACGATTAAACACATAAAGCAGCGCAAGATTACAGTAACTAACAATAAATAAACGATTAACTTATGTGTACTATTAGAGCATTTATTGAAACTTTACTTCTTTACAGGCTTTTCGGGAGAAATAGCAGATAACGCATCGGAACTTCCAGAGATACAAACGTCATGCTAAAATTGTTCAGCCAATAAGGGCAAAGTTGTGTCACGGAGGCAGTTCCAGTTTGTGCAGCCGGCTGAGAGGTTTTTTTTATTATTTTTGTTATTGAAGCTTTAAATTACAACAGAAGTAATAGCTGACCAGTGACCATTAACATTAACAAAACAAACAAGAACATTTACGAGACATTTACAAAATAAGCCAGGGGCACATAGTAGCGACATTTACAGTTATGCCGGCTGAAAGGTGCTGCACGATCTTACTTGCTCTCTGCACGTGCTGCACGATCTGTCACGATCGTCTTGTAGGTTTTTGTACCATGTGACTTGGTGACGTTAGGTGACGTTTTGCAGGGCCGGCTTTATGTCGGACAAAAGAAATCTAACCATGATGCAGTAATTCTAGAGGCAGCAAAGCAGACTAACCAAAGATCTCATAGTAAACAAAGGAATGTGATACTGCAGTTAAGTCTCAAAACAAAGCTTTTACAATGTTAAATAGTACTCACAACTTTCAGAATTTGATTGAGTACAAAAAGTTGCAGGCTAACGTAAGGAGGGTAGTTAAATGAGCAAAGAGGGAGTTTTGGAGGTCCTTCTGTAATTCAGTAGGACGGGAAACTGACATTAGTAAAGTCTGGGGAATGATAAAAAAGATGCATGAGATTAAAAGGGAGTATGGATATTCAGTTCTAAATGATAATAACATAATAACAGTTACAGATGGGGAAAAAGGCAAAATGTTAGTTTTGTGGTTTTTCATTCCCTGCTAAATCAGAAGTCAGAAGCCGCCGGTGTAGATCCAAATTCAGTCTTTATTGCAAACAAGTTACAACCAAGGCCGGACACTTAAAGTGTGTCCAGTACTGTTTTATACCTATTTTTATACAAGTTCTTATCATTTAACAATATCTCGTCACTTAAGCATCATCATTCCTTCAACCATTCACAATCATTGTTTTTTACATCAATCCACACCCCTAGGTGATAAGTTTGTCCATCATTTCTTTTACTGTTTGGTCCCTCAGCCGAACATAATGGTGGTGCGACCATCTCCAATTGGTTTTTTAAAAATGCTCAGTCGTGAACTTTTGGGGAACTCGGGCGAATACCTTCCTTCAGTAGCAAACCTTGGCAGCTTCAACCTGTTGCACATTGTCTAATTAGAGGGTTGATAATATATTTGTCATTCAACATAATGATAAGGCATAACACTAATAAAGGTGGATATTCATGCATTCAGGGCTAACATAAAGTAGCTAACAGAAAGTTTGAGGCTAATACAAGGTGCAAATACATACTCAATTGATTACATTGTGTTGATTACATTATAATGATTACATTGCAATGATTACATCACGGGAATTTGGCATGCTTTTTAATAATACCGTAATGATTATATTCTACATTGTATAGTGCTAAATAATATCCCATATATTTCCCCCCTTTGGGATTCTAAAGAGTCCCACACACAATTCTGTCCATCCAGCCTAGGAGGGAGGGCTAAAACCCTAAGATCTAGGGAAATTCCACTCCCAGCCCGCCACAGGCGCGGCCCCCCTTCGGGGTCCATGGCTGACATGGCTCACAAACTATCAACACTCAGAATCAACCAACAGCAATGAACTCCCCAGGATACATTGCATATATTATCAGGAATACATAATCTACCAGGAGTACATCACCTACCACAAGCTCATTACATAAACATATACGGCTAATGCAAAGATAACTGAAAGGTTAACTGATAACACTGTAGATTACTATAACAGGCACTCTGTCATGAGCAGGAAAGTCCCAGGTGTCGTGGGCAGCAGGCAGGCTGCAGCGTTTCCAACATGGAGTATTCACAGGCGGTACGGCCGAACTTCAGCTATGGGCAGGAGCGTATCCAAGGTGTCTATGTCGCCATCCGTTTCCGTGTTGGTCCAGGAGGTTGCCGCTCCAAACGGTCCTCCCACCACTCTAAACATTGCAGCTATAGTCGCCTGCTGAGACAGCGCTCTTCCCACTAGGGAGCGAACAAGAGGAACTACACAACAAAAGATTAGTAGCAAAGCAAGAATGAACACAGCACGCACACAGAGTGCTTTCATAAGGGCTTACTGCCAACTACCCCACATATTATAGCACCAGTCAAACAACCCGTCATGTTGTCCCGAATTTCTCGCCATCTCATCCTGTAACCCCTGCAACTTTCTCATACCCTCAGTAAATGAAACATCCAGGGCTGTATTAATGGGAATAAATGTACAGCACTGATCCCCGAACAGCACACACACTCCCCCTTTCTCTGCCAGGAGTCAATCCAGGGCCATCCTGTTCTGTCATGCCTTCAGACTGGTGGCCTGAAGCTGCTCCCCCAGAGATGCGAGTGCCTCCTGAGTATAGTTGGTAAACCTCTGCTGATTATAGTACAAATAATTTTTCCATTCCACATTTTTGTTAACAGTAGGCCAAATTAATATTGATTCAAACCCTGCAGCTATCTCACTTCTCACCTTATATTTGTCTGAAATGCCCCTCGGCTGGCATATGGCATCTATATACACACTGGGATCATCTTCGCAGCTCGTAACAAACCTGTGGGACCTAGAGGGCTGTTTGTCAGAGTAAATATCCACCTGGCTAGCTAACATCCCCCTAGTGCAGAGGCCTCCATAATTATTGGGGAGAGGAGGCCTCAATCCTCCCTCCTGACCACACAGCCACCACGTATCTGCCAGAGGTACGCTCTGGTTCTCTAATGCATCCAGCGGAATGCTCCATACTTCTCCATTCTGCACTTGGTCGCCTTTCACATCCCAAACAGTTCCACAGTTTCCCCCGGAGATCCCCACCTCCTCTGTCCCATTATTCTTAAAACACTCACAAGGAAGTCCCTTGAAAAAAACTCAATTTCTGCCCCATAATATATCGCTGTCCACCTTCCCAAGGCCTAAACTGTCCACCCTATAAGCATATTTAATATTTCCCTGGTATATCAGGCACCAATATGGACAGTACTGCATGCGCACTTTCGGACTAGATTTAAGTTTGCATACTTTATCAGGGGAATCAAACCATCCTGACACAGACCCTTCCAGACCCTTCTAACTCTCTCCATTCCCCAGTCTCCACACTGGTTATTAGTGGACTCCCTGAGCTGGAATCTCTGCACTCGCACACACCACACAATCCTCCTCCCTAATGAAGCAGCGGTGTATCAGCCCCTTTATACCACCAATTTCCACTATTATGTTTTGGTAACCCATCCTGGTTTACGTCATCTTGGGTATATCCTACAGTTTGCTCACTCTTCTCACTTCCATAGCTCCCACCTACATCTCTCCGCTTTCGCTCATTGTCACCTGAGAGGTTATTCAGCATCAGTGGACCAGGTCGAGTCAGTGAAGTCAGTTGTCCTGAACTCTCCTGTCTTGTGGTCCTGCTGCACACCCAGACCTGAAGGGCCTGGTATATCATTGGTAGAGTAGTAGTAGATATCTTTATTGCCATTTGCACAGGAACAGGTCAGTAGAAGTACATTGGAATTCTTGTGCGTATCTCCCAGAGTCATTTTAAAAAAATAGAGAGACAGAGGAGAAGAGATAGTTTTTTAAAACATTAAATAACATAATATAAAAAATGTAAATAATAAAAGCAGCCAACACACTAATTCCAGAACGTAATACAGTAAGTGGTTACACACTGTGTACAGATGCAGATACAGGATACAGAGTGCATGGCCTGGGTGTGTGAGTGAATTATTTCACAGAAATAATATCAAGACAGTATAATGTACAGAAAAGTGGAATATTGCACATGTTTGTTAGACTATTGCACTGAAAGAGTTATTTGACTACCTAAGAGAAAGAATGAAAGTGAGGCTGTAGTGCTCCGATGTGTCTGATTGCCTCTTTGGAGTGGTAACTGTCCAGGTAATGTCCACGGGGGAAGTGGGGGGCCTGTATTTCATACCCACTTTAATGTGCTTAGCCATCAGTCTAACTGTGGCTGGGATAAAGCTGTTGTAGAATCGTGTTTTGTAGGCGGTCATGCTCTCTGGCCTGCGGTGTCTTAGGTTGTATCATAAAGTTCTTCCTCCTAAACAGGCATAATGCTGGGTGATGTTGATCACTGAGTATGTTTTGAGTTTTCCTCCGACAGCATTGTGTATATAATGTGTCCAAAGAGGGGAGGTCAGAGCCAATGATCCTTTATCCTGCAGTTTTTACAACAACTCCTTGAAGAGATTTCCTCTCACTGCCACTGGTAAGGATACTTTCAGTGATTCCTCTATAGGTCTGTGTGAGAGGCTGACGTCTGAGTCCTCTATAAGCCTGTGTGGGGGGCCGACGTCCGAGTCCTCTATAAGCCTGTGTGAGGGGCTGACGTCTGAGTCCTCTATAGGTCTGTGTGAGAGGCTGACGTCTGAGTCCTCTATAAGCCTGTGTGGGGGGCCGACGTCCGAGTCCTCTATAGGCCTGTGCGAGGGGCCGGCGTCCGAGTCCTCTATAGGCCTGTGCGAGGGGCTGACCTCCGAGTCCTCTATAGGGGCTAGTCCGGACTCGGACGTCCGAGTCCTCTATTGGCCTGTGCGAGGGGCTGACGTCCGAGTCCTCTACAGGCCTGCGAGGGGCTGGCGTCCGCGTCCTCTATAGGCCTGTGTGAGGGGCGTCTGAGTCCACTATAGGCCTGTGTGAGGGGCTGACGTCTGAGTCCTCTATAGGCCTGTGCGAGGGGCTGACGTCCGAGTCCTCTATTGGCCTGTGCGAGGGGCGTCTGAGTCCTCTATAAGCCTGTGTGGGGGGCCGACGTCCGAGTCCTCTATAGGCCTGTGCGATGGGCTGACGTCCGAGTCCTCTATTGGCCTGTGCGAGGGGCTGATGTCCGAGTCCTCTATAGGCCTGTGCGAGGGGCTGACGTCCGAGTCCTCTATAGGCCTGTGCGATGGGCTGACCTCCGAGTCCTCTATAGGCCTGTGCGAGGGGCTGACCTCCGAGTCCTCTATAGGGGCTAGTCCTGACGTCCGAGTCTTCTACAGGCCTGTGTGAGGGGCTGACGTCCGAGTCCTCTATAGGCCTGTGTATACATCAAATATCATATATATCCATCCATCCATCCATTTTCCAAATCGTTTATCCTACTGGGTTGCGGGGGGTCCTTTCCCGGAGGCAATGGGCACGAGGCAGGGAACAACCCAGGACGGGGGGCCAGCCCATCACAGGGCACACTCACACACCATTCACTCACACATGCACACCTATGGGCAATTTAGTAACTCCAATTAGCCTCAGCATGTATTTGGACTGTGGGGGGAAACCGGAGTACCTGGAGGAAACCCCACAATGACATGGGGAGAACATGCAAACTCCACACACATGTGACCCCGGCGGAGATTCGAACCTGGGTCCCAGAGGTGTGAGGCAACAGTGCTAACCACTGCACCACCATGCCACCCCCAGGATAAAACATATAAAATGATAAACAATAAAAACTATACAATTAGGAAGCAATCAGTCCCGCGTACATGATCAGCCAGAAAATACTTGCATTCATCTAAACTTTTATAAACTTTAAACTGCCTTTGCTTGCTGGCCTGTGGGCTGATGGACAAACTTGAATGCCTTGCAGGATAGGATAGGATGCACATTCTTTATTGTCCATTAAATCCCTCTATCAAGTGTCAATAGGCTCCAAACAACCAAATGTAATGAAAGAATATTTAAAAAAAGGGAAAAACATACAGAAATAACCAAAAATAAAAAAATTGTAAATAAATAAAGACTAACCAAAGTAACTTTACTGTCCCCGTCAGTTATCAGTCATCAGTCAGTCATCACCCTGACTAAACTGTATAATGAGCAGATAGGACTGTCTCTACATGGTTAGATTGTGTTTAATACAACAACTGGAATACCGCATACAAGGCACAAAAGCACTGTGGGGAATAGAGCATTATGGGAACAGTAGTCCTATTATTACACCTCCTCCTTTTAGCTTAAGTCAAATGTGCTGTGTACCTTTTGACATTAATTTCTGTTACTGCTATCAACAACCTCCTTCTCTCTCTCTCTCTCTCTCTCTCTCTTCTACTGAACTTCCCTCTTTGTTCACAAGTCCATTCTGTCAGGTGGTTTTCCAGTCAACTTGACTTAGTAACAGTCCCTGTAGGCCAAAGATGACCTTTACAGTCTCTACAACATATGGTCTAGGAGTATCTGCAGGTCTGACGACTCCCAGCAGTCCCTTCTGTGCTAATCCAAACTGTCTGACCAGATGTCAGTTCTGCGAGAGGTCTGGAGTGGAGTCTGCGGTTGTAGTGTTTTGCCTGCTGACGCCTTCTCTCCTCATCCTGCTTGCGAAAAACTTGCAGATCTGGCCATTTAGGACCCAGCTGTCCACCATCTGGCTAATCTGTGCTGTGATACCGGGCCACCATACTGACAGTGTAGCTCTGGCTCGGCATTTTGTAATTCCCTGATAGCCTTCATGCAGACGCTGAAGAACATCCGCTCTCAAGGGGGGAGGTATCACAAGTCCTTCTCCCTTCATGAGAAGGTCGTGAACAAGGTGAAAATCCATTGTGCGCTGCCAGTATGGTTTAATGTCTGGATCTAACTTACATCTCTCTGGCCATTCTGTGAAACAGTGGTTTGTCACTTGTCTGCATACGTCGTCTTCTTTCTGCACTGTCTTTATCTCCTCCAGCCTTTTGTCTCCACGTCTTTCTCTAGCTGAAGATGCCGTTCAATCAAAATGAATATTTTACTCACTTATCTTTTGGTCTTTTATGATTCTATGTGTACCACCTCCAAATTATTTTGAAGATTTGAATTTCATTGTATCCAAATTAATTTGGAACGGCAGACAACCCAGGAAACGGTTCTCAGTTTTACAGCGCACCAAATCAGACCGTGGCCTCGCCCTCCCTGATTTTAAGCTCTAGCATTGGGCATTTCAAATTAGGGCTATGCGCACTTGGACAGACGCAGGCAGTGTAGTGTCGTGGAGAGGTATTGAATCGGCTATAGTGCATCCCCACGGACTCCAGGACTTACCTTTCCCAGGGATAGGTCTTCGTAAATCACGACACAAACTTGGTTGTATCTTTTCATCCACCTTAGCTGCATGGTACAACGCTGAAAAAGTAATAGGTCAACAATCTCCTTTATGGAACAATTTCCACTTTCTGTCAGACTATAAAGCTTTTGTTTGTCCCCCCTGGTCATCCAAGGGGGTTTTCACATTTTCTAATACGTTTGATGCGAATGTTGTGCGCACATTCCAGGACATTCAAAAAGAATACAGTCTGCCTGGCTTCTCATTTTTCTTCTACCTCAGGCTACAATCCACAATGAAGGCCTATGTTGTGCCATGGAATTCTGTCTTAGATGATCACCCAATGTTTAGCTTTGTGACAACATTATTGTCCATAATGACAACAGAGGATAAAACTAGACAGGATACACAAAGCCCAGCAAACAAAATTTACTCAAAATAGTACCGACTCCTGAGAAACAAATGCTGCTGTTTTACTTTGCCTTTCCACTAATACACATTAAACACCAAAAAATAAAAAAACAAAAAAATCTCACCTAACCTTCCCAGGGAGCGATCAGGGAGTCACATCTCCACCATATACTGGTGAAATCCTGCCGACTGCGTCAAATCTGTAGCGGTTAGGGAGGAAGCAGAGAGGGACACAGAAATGGAGACCCGACTACGCCACTCTGGGAAATTCACCCAGAGAATTAAGTACAGGAGTTTGCAACCCACTCCGATATAAAAGGACACAGATTCGTAATCACCGCCTGGGGGACGTGAAGACCATGAACACTGCCTTTATTATTTTGCTTCCAGTTAACACTCCAAAGGAAAAACCAAACAGCAAACAAATTACTACCCACAAATGGTACAAATCAAATCATGTTAGAATAACACTCCAATCACACAAAGAAACCCAAACCCAGCAGCTATTACCTTGGGGTGGGGGGACACACTGTCAGAAGGTACTCCATGGGGTCAGCACATCACATGGCGTAGATACACACACCAGGGGGGTGGGCTAAGAAGGCAGAGCGACCACGCAGCGCTATATCGCCACGACCTACCCCCCCCCCCCCAAACCAGATCCTCACCACCCAACACCAAGCCTCCCCAACGGCGCCCCACGGTTTACGTACAACAAACTAAACAAAACACATAAATACTTAATACTAATTAAACAGGAAACCCGAAAACAAAATAAACGAAACAAAAGCAGAAAACACAGCAGGACAAAACAGCAGCAATTGCAGTGGCTCAGTATCCCGCCGGCTGCCTGGCTCACGCCGGTCCGGGACACTCCACCAAATCGCCATCCACTGACTGAGTACAAGCGCTATTAAAAGGGAACCTTAAAACGGGAAACAACTGCAAGTGGCTAGGTTACCAAGCCCTCGCAAACTGCAGCGATGGAGATACCCACAACTTTGAAAAAGGAGATACTGGCACATGGAGAGTCGCGTCACTGGTTACAGGGCGGTCCAACAGACAACTACAACTGGATCTTATATACGCACGCTGGCCACAACAATTAATCAATCAATTTAACAAAATCACGATACCTTAAGAGATCGCACCCTCCAGCTCCATCTCACTACAATAGTTACTACTCTCGCTGCTGAAGGTTTATACAAACAAGATTAATTCAGTGAGGAACCTCCCTCAAAGGTACAACGGCAAACACCCGCCTGCTTCAGATCACAGGCCCAAGTTCTGAATCACTATTCTACCAACACACAGGTAGAAGATGAAGAACTCTCCTCAAAGTAGTGCTGTCAGTTGGACCTTGTAACATGAATAATCATAGTGGAGAGTTACAATTTTATAATTTTAATGGGAAGATGTGAGATTTTTATTGGGGGGGGGGGGGTCCCACTTTCAGAAACAGCCAGTGAGACTCGTTTACCTCAATCCTTCTGACCATGTGAGTCTCATTAATGAAACCGTATCTTAAGCCCAGCCGGAGCCCACCTCCCCAAGGGTACACTCTACTTTCCCAGAAAATACCAAGATGGATTCAAATTCAACTCCGAAACCTACTGTCAGTTTTTAGAAGACACTTTCTTCAAGCAGTGGTACAGGAAACAGTCAGCATCTTTCAGCAGGACCATGATTTTTATGCAGGACAATGCTCCATCGCATGCATCGAAGTACTCCACTGCATGGCTAGTCAGTAAAGGCCTTAAGGATGACAGAATAATGACATAATCACCTGACATAATCCCTATTGAGAACTTGTGGGCCCTGCTTAAACGGGAGATTTACAGTGAAGGAAAGCAGTACAGCTCTCTGAACAGTATCTGGGAGGCTGTGGTTGCTGCTGCACAAAAAGTTTATTGTCAACAGATCAAGAAAATACCAGATTCCATGAATGGAAGACTTATTGCTGTTCAGGAGCCGGACTGCTTGGGGGAAGAAGCTATTGCACAGTCGTGCAGACCTGCTCCTGATGCTGCAGAATCTTCTTCCGGATGGAAGAGGGGTAGTAGACAGTTGGTGGGTATTGTGCAGTTTGGGGATTTGCGTTGGTGTTTTTGGGCTCATCATCCCAGGTCCTGCGGACCCATACATGCTGGTGCTGAGCTCTGTTACTGATATTCTTAAGTATTATTTTTAATAATTGATGCACTTGCACTCGATCTTTGATACAATGTTTTGTCGCTTTTAATCTTTCCAAGCACTTTGCATACCGGGGCGACGCCCAGCACCGTACAGTGTCAATCTGCTTCCTCATTTGTATGTCGTTTTGATAAAAGCTTCTGATAAATAAGTAAAATGTAAGTCAGTATAAATGTATATACAACAGTAACTATGGTAGATTTCTCTCTGGTAGGTCTCTCTGACCTTACTGCCCTGGGAGAAAAGCCCAGTGTAACATGGGCTAAAATGTAAATGTGTAGTTTTTTAGATCTTAATCTGAAAATCCGTTCTTCGTTTTCCCAGAAGGTGGCAGCACATGATCACTGCAAAACTGCAAGCTTGGCTTGTCGCTTTGTATACAATAGTGCGCTATCCGTATATTAAAAATACTACATAATTACATACATCAATCAATATCAAGAACAGAAAGATGCCCACACAATATACCAAAATCTTAAAATCCCCCTTGGCTGCATGTTACGCTGTAGTTTGGTTTGTCTAAGCTCCACACTTTCCCAGAATTACCCTGGACTGCTTCCAGTACGGAAGCCCAAAGAATCAGACACGAAGCTCACATAACTTGGCAAGAGGCCCCTGAATTACCTGAAGTGGATGGAGTTTTCACCTCGGCGCATGGGGATTCAGAGCAGACACAAATGAGCGCGAACCCATGTGTGATTTACAGTAAAAGGTGACTGAACACAATACACAGCCTCTGTAGTGTCTCCACTGTCCAGCAGGGGGTGCCACATGAAAGCTGCCCAGCAGGAGTAAACAGGTTTCCGGAGATGATGCATTGCAGTCCCACAGTCCTCTAGTCTTAAGTGCTCAAATTTTGTGGTGCCTCTATACCTTAGTCTCATAGTCCATAGTGCCCAATTCCCCTTTGCCCCACTTCCATGATCCACAAGTCCCTAGTCTCCTTGTTTCTTAGTCCCATAGTCCCTAACACTGTAGCCCCTTTTCCCCTGGTCCCCTATTCCCTTAGTCCCATAGTCTCCTAGTCCTGTGGCCCCTAATACCATAGTCCACTACTCCTTGGTCCCCCAGTTCCTACTCCCTATTCACCTTGTATTAAGCAGGGAGCAGGATTCTGAGGCCATCTGATATGCTTTACAATGAAGCTGTGCTAAAACCAGTATATGCATGAGGGTGTTTGCGCTGCCCTGCACTAGACTGGCTGTTCCTGTAAATCACTTATATGGAAGTGCCTGTGGAACACAGATAAAATCCACATGTCTGAGGTGGCTGGCATCTGGTCTTTCTCATGTGTCAGGCCTGCGATGCAGCATTCAAACACATGGTCTCCTTTTACAGCCAGCAGGTTACGCAAACGTACCGCTCAATCGGGGCCATGCGGACAGCTGTCTGCCATCTCTGATTGGCCGTCGAGTCTACGGACCCCAAAGGTTAAACTGGACACTGGCAGGCGTGTCTGATTCATCAGATTCCCGTCTGCTGGGTTGGGCAGCATCACATTGAGGAAGAACCTCATTGTGTTTTCAGCTACCTGGCATTAGGAGCTGATTACTTCAAGTCATTAGGACTTTTTTCATAGAGATTCTCTAGCTGAACAAGTAGAGTGTTGCATTTATGATGCATTGGTCATGGGTTCAAATCCCCCAAGAATATGCATAAAACATAACCCTTCCCACTGCTGTAAGTCACTTTGGGTAAACAAGTCTGGTAAATGCAAAAGTGTTTCTACAAGTGATACAACAGCATGCCCTACTGGTCAGATTAAAATGCTGTTTGGATATATTCCATTTCATAATGTGGCTTCTGATTATAACATCAATGTGTAATAGGAATTGATTGGAAACGTATTCACTACTTCTTTTACAAATGTATTTATCTGGACGAATTGGTCCAATTGATCTCTCTTACCTTAGACCCCTGGGAGAAAAGCTTAGTGTCCATGGGGTTAAATGTAAATGGATATTCTATGTGATGAGTAATATAATCTGGGTTAAGGACGACTCAGATGCAGTAGCTCTGGGAAAGACACAGGCTTTATTAAGGGAATACAGCAAACAACACTTGGAACAACGATGACGGAGCTGAGGAACCATGAGAGCAGGAACATTTATACACAGTAATCACCGATGGGAGAGAGGTGTAGGAGGCTAACAGATCAGGGTGGAGAACGTCAATGATGGGATACAGCTGGGGAGGGTTAGGAGAGTTACGGAGGGCATTTAGTGACCTCTGCTGGCTCAATTGGGAGGAGACGGGATAGATCGTCACAAGTACTAAGATGTGATGCATCCATCTTCCAAACACTTATCACAAGGGTATCCCAGAGCCAATTACAGGAAACGCAGGGCACAAAGCTGGGGTCCACCATGGATAGAATGCCATTTAATCACAAGGCACACTCACAGTTATGGAGTCCGGACAATTTACAGATGCCTGTCTGAGTCGCTGCAGGAAGAAACCCATGTGGGATAAAGAGAGCAAACAAACGCCACACAGACAGTGTAGGAGAAGGATGGAAACATTCAACACTGCAGCTGCAAGGCAGCCCTGTTACCCACTGAGTCGCCCCTCACTGGATTCTCATGGTTAAAACAGGACAACATGCCCAATACATTCAAAATGCACATGTGGAGGATTTCAGCCATATGGTTTTGAGTAACTTCTACACCCACGTACCATGTGTGAGATGGAGCCGGCCAGTTCCTCTTATGGTCCAATTCTGCTCATGCGTTACTAAGATTATGGTACTTAGGTCCTCCATCCATCAGATCCTCTTCTCACTGTGGTCATGCTCATCCACTCTGGACACCGTACGCTTGGTAAAAGACTCTCATCTCTGTATCCTTGGTAGCGAAAGAAAAAGGGGGTTTGCTGAACTAGATGGGCTGAGACTGGAAACAAAGAGGATCGTGAGGGATCACAAATGGGAGGACTGGCAACCGGGAAGGTCACAGGCAGCAGGAAGGTTTAACATCAATGACCGGACTGGGGCTGACGAGACAAATAGATACTTAAATGCAAAGACTAACGAGGGGCAACAAGCAACAGGCATGAATCATCAGGGTCACGCTAATGAGGAGACAGGAGGGTCAGGCAGGTGTGATGGGTAGGACATGACAGTGGTCATGTGACACGGGCTGTTACTGTCACCATGAGGAAGCGCAGGAATGTAAACAGCTTGGAAAAGGCAGCTGGTGTTTTTCTCCTTTATTTCTGTGTGAGCCTATAGTGGATCCCGTGTTGGATGGGATCCTGTCTCTACTGCGTGTCAGTCGTAAGCGGATCACACTTCTTACCGTTAGGGGGATGCCTGTGGTTTACAGTGGCTTGCAAAAGTATTCGGCCCCCTTGAACTTTTCCACATTTTGTCACATTACAGCCACAAACATGAATCAATTTCATTGGAATTCCACGTGAAAGACCAATACAAAGTGGTGTACACGTGAGAAGTGGAACGAAAATCATATATGATTCCAAACATTTTTTACAAATAAATAACTGCAAAGTGGGGTGTGCGTAATTATTCAGACCCCTTTGGTCTGAGTGCAGTCAGTTGCCCATAGACATTGCCTGATGAGTGCTAATGACTAAATAGAGTGCAACTGTGTGTAATCTAATGTCAGTACAAATACAGCTGCTCTGTGACGGCCTCAGAGGTTGTCTAAGAGAATATTGGGAGCAAAAACACCATGAATTCCAAAGAACACACCAGACAGGTCAGGGATAAAGTTATTGAGAAATTTAAAGCAGGCTTAGGCTACAAAAAGATTTCCAAAGCCTTGAACATCCCACGGAGCACTGTTCAAGCGATCATTCAGAAATGGAAGGAGTATGGCACAACTGTAAACCTACCAAGACAAGGCCGTCCACCTGAACTCACAGGCCGAACAAGGAGAGCACTGATCAGAAATGCAGCCAAGAGGCCCATGGTGACTCTGGACGAGCTGCAGAGATCTACAGCTCAGGTGGGGGAATCTGTCCATAGGACAACTATTAGTTACAGGACAACCTGTAGCAGGACTTGTAGTCTTTCAGGCACTCGGCCCCAGATTTTTAATTACTTTGACTTTATATCTGAATCCGAATGTGGCCATTAGCAATTTCATATATATATGTATATATTCAGGACGCTAATTGTCGCACTGCCTTTATTGTTATTTATTCTATTCTACTGCCTTTATTGGCCCTACTACCCCATTTCGT
Organism: Brienomyrus brachyistius; assembly: GCF_023856365.1. NCBI lineage: Eukaryota > Metazoa > Chordata > Actinopteri > Osteoglossiformes > Mormyridae > Brienomyrus > Brienomyrus brachyistius. The sequence continues at coordinate 24,175 of NW_026042745.1, forward strand.
TGTGCTCATACACAATGACAGTAAAGTTGACTTTGACTTATGAAGTGAGAAGGCCATGGATAGAGAAGTTGTGCTAATGCTAACTGTGACTACGGCGGTCAGATTTATTGGACCCAGCTGATGACTCCTATGACTCCCTAAGACTTTTGCACAGTACTGTATATATCTCAGGATTCCTAATGAAACAGGATTTATGTGATTTTTTTCTGGTAATTGGTAATCACCTACACTACTTGATGATGATCAGGTGCTTTTCTGTTGTTGTACTAACGTGCCTTATTAAGATTTTATGTTATTTATGTTTACTTAGTTAATATATGATTAATTTGATTATGTTATTATCTTTACTAAGTTACCTCAGGACCGCTGTAGGTTTTGAGTTAATAAACGGTCTGCCATCTGCCGCCCCCTGCTGGCCAAAGCGTCGCCGCTGCGATATCAGGCTGCTGCGCTCAGTGAGCAGAGAGCGCGGATTAAGTCTGTTACTCAGTTACGTTCTGGGCAGCGCGGAACCGGGACATTAATGGGATAGAATAGGAAGCCTTTATTGTCAGTGTACAGGTAGCAAATACAATATATAGACAGAAATATAAAATATACATATAGAGGGGAGGGGAAAAGCTCCCCCCACTCATCAGGCTTAGATTTCATTACATTTTATTTTTTTCAGAATCAGAATTCACTCTATTGGTACAACTGCATGTACTATGAATTTGTTTTGGCAGTTTTGGTGCATTTACAGACAACATAGAACATAAGTCAGAGAAAAACAGTCATTTTGTATGTTTGTTCAGCTTACAGAACCCAATTATTAACATACGTCACACTTCAGACAGAGTAAAAAGGGTTATACTGGTTATAAAGCAGAGATTTTACCTTTTTGCCACGGAGAAGCAGCGACATGTGAGACTCTGATAAGGTAAAAATGATTCCTCCAGCACACAGTGAGCTATCCCAGCATGCACAGCGACACGGGGGGGTTTGGATAAACCCAAAACTCTGGATTGAGGGGTTCAGTGAATGAGGAGGTGAATCTGTACAGGAGGGTCAGTCCATCAGAGGAGACTCTGTAGAAGGACAGAGCACCAGCCCCCCAGTCCAGATACACTCCTACTCTGCGGGAGCCTGAGGGCTCTATGGGTATGAGAGTCGGTTTATTATTGTGCAGGACAGAGTAACTGTTAGTATTACAGTACAGACTCCATGACTTGTCATTGAATCCAAGCCCACAGTCACTCCCTCCTTTCCTCCTGATCCCTTTATAAGTCACTGCTATCCAGGCTCCATTTCCACTCCACTCAGCCTCCCAGTAACAGCGACCAGTCAGACTCTCTCTCCACAGAACTTGGCTCCATCTGTCAAATCTCTCTGGATGATCAGGATATGGCTGCTCTGCCCCCCCTGTCACCTTCCTGTCCCCCCCCCCCGACAGAGACACTTCTCTGCTGTTGGGGTCCAGCGTCAGCTGGCAGGAGTCTGTAGGCAAGAGGAAGAGCGATTGATGCCATGACAAAGCCCAGCATCTCCATCATTATCACTGTCACACCTCACACACTCACTCACACAGAACTCGCTCCAATACACACATTTTATTCCCAATATACTCATGTAGCCGCCCGAGTCTGCGGCGCTCCGGCTGCCCCCTGCGCTGTGAGACACGCCGCGCTGAGAGACTCGCTGGGGCCAAACTGCACTTTAGCCTGCGCTCTATTATTCTGTACGATACATAAAATATAAAAAGTCTAATATGTGAATTACCTCAGGAAATGTTGGTCGCCCGCGCGACGCCGGTGGGAAGACGCGCCGAAATGACGCGCATGTTAAACTAATAGGCTTAATTACAGGTAAATAAAATTACAAACAGCATTCATCAAACATATTAACCATAAAATTACACAACAAAGATTACCACTAAAAGTGAGTTTGTCTTTAGGTCACAATATGAACGTCTTTTAATCCACTTTGGACACACACCTCTCTCCAGCAGCGCGCCGACTCGACGCTCCCAACGCGGACGCATCTAGGCTGGTTCTCCGCAAAGCGCAGCACTCGCGTATTACACCGCGTATGCGTACATGGAAACGTTCATATTTCTCTGGTCAAGCTGTGTACTTTGCACATGCGCACGTGTCCTATTTAAGTATTAGTAGTAATTCTGATATTCCCTGCACACGTACCACAGCCGCGAGGTCTGTGTATGTTTCCCTACGTTTTACAAATTCAGAGCGGCAGTTCACGGGGCTGCCAGCTTTGATCAACTGGCTGGTGTGAGATTTTCAATTTGGTCAACAAGTCTGCACACATATGCATACGCATTTATATGTATGTAACAGTTTTATTACCGTGCAAATTGGCTGTAGGGTTTGCAAACTACCCCAATCCTCATCAAAATCATCTATGTTGGCGTTTAAAGACAAATTTGGAGTGCGGCAGGCGGTCGTCCGCGGAGGAGTAAAATGCATCATAAAAGTCTATACAAACACGTCCGCTTATACGTGCGCGGAGAGGTACCAGTCTGGCTGCCACGTTTTCTGTGTTGATTCCGGCTTCGTCTGTGCACTTACATGAGGATAACAAGACGCATGCGCGACGTGCAGTGCCACCAGAAATTGGGGTGGCAGTATGGTCACGTTTTGTCACGGAACATTGTCTTTACTAACGGTACAGATAGTATTAAAGTAGCATCTGATTTTTTTAAGAATGAGTGTCCAGAAGAGCTGTATATTTTCACAGACAAGAAAAGAAATATTCCGAACACTATTGTGTCCTTCTTTGTACAGCGTCTTCAAAATTTAATGGCAGTATAAGTTTCTAAGAAAGCAGTGTCATGCGTACAAGGTACAATGAAATTCTAACCTGAAATTCTTACTTGCCTACTTTCATGAGCAGCATTATTTTTCATACAGTTCCATCCATCCATCGATTTTTCTGACACTTATCTAATATATAACATATAATCTATTTGTGTGTGTGTGTGTGTGTGTGCGGTTATATATATTATATATATATCCATCCATTTTCCAAACCGCTTATCCTACTGGGTCGCGGGGGGTCCGGAGCCTATCCCGGAAGCAATGGGCACGAGGCAGGGAACAACCCAGGATGGGGGGCCAGCCCATCGCAGGGCACACTCACACACCAGTCACTCACACATGCACACCTATGGGCAATTTAGTAACTCCAACTAGCCTCAGCGTGTCTTTGGACTGTGGGGGGAAACCGGAGTACCCAGAGGAAACCCCACAACGACATGGGGAGAACATGCAATCTTTGTCATCGTCTACTGGATATAAAATATCTTCAAACTGGATAATAAACAGATCAATCTTGAGAAATAAAGTAGCTATTTTAAATATAGAATAATTAACTGACTTACACTGGAACAGACCCAATACAGAAAAACGTATTGCAATAATAACATCATGTAGCAAAATTTGTCAGAAGGTTTAGTAGTGACTTGGCTCGAATCGGAAGAGATGAAGAAAACAAAATTATAAATGAGATTTACTGCTTTAACCTGCAAACCAGTCATTCGTCTTACTGATACAGAAAAAATTGTAGGAGGTGACTTACAGAATAAATTGTATGATTATATATAAACATAAGGCAGAAGGAGCCTTTGTTAGATTGTGGCAAAAATGGCTTGAACAAGGTGAGCAGAACTCAGCCTATTTCTTTAGGCTAGAAAGTCAGCAAGCCTATCATCAAGCTAACCATGACTATGTATAGTTATTGCAGTCACTGGATGATTAAATAAAACCAGACAGTAGTAAAACTGCATATAGTTCACAGTACATGGTAAACAAACCAAGCGGGCTTGTAGCTCTAATCAAAGCGTGTTCTTCAGAGTGCCGTCTTGACTCCTTGTACAACATTTAATGCCACAACCTCATACTAACAAGTGAGACTGGAAACGAAGGAACCGACCAAGATGGTTTTCTCGCACTGCCCCCCGGTGGACATGACCTTCAGTCCTCCAGATAGATGTAAACTACGCACGCAAGTGTAGTCGTGCCGTGTGAAGTCATGGCCCTAAAGCACAGACTTAGGAGATGTTCAGTGTCACAGCCAGTTTGGGTAAGACTGCAGGTGCCGTCTTAGGCAATATTAATGAATCTGAAAAAAAGTACAGTCAGCGAATGCACAAAAAGGGCAAATGTGAGGGAAGGAAGCCCCCCCCCCCCCCCCCCCGGACCTCACTGCTCATAGATACTGTAGCTCACACAAGATAAGGATGCAGATAAAAGGTTTTGATGAGCTGTTACTGAGTGATACCAAAAGTTCCTGCTACCCAAACAAAGCGAGGGCAGTTTCCCAGCTTTCAGCATTACAGTGCATGATGACACCTAGGACAGGCTGGGCTCTTACCCCACCGCCCGCCGCTGACTTGGTTTGGATCCCCTGCTGTAGCTACAGCCCACACTAGGCAGTGAGGAGCAGCCCCAGTGTCAGCCATTCCTGCTCTGACTGACTTCAGGGGGAACAAAGTGCATCAAAGCCCACAGCTACTCTCTCTCTCATCTGACTCCAGTTGTGTGTCACCTACACACTGGGTCAGACAATGTGTTTAATACATTAAACTGATCTTTACTGAATATCAGGTCTGTGGCTGGAAAATCATTATTAATGACTGATTTTAATATCAAGATAAACCTTGATTTTTATGCGTTAAACTGAAATGGGGTCAAATGAAAACTATGCAGCAGCCCTGATCAAACCAGCTACTCCTACCTGCCCTTTATCAGTGAGACTAGAGCACTTAGGGAAGGAGGTGGAGCCGCCGCCTTATTTAATGGGTTTGAATTATTTTTACAAGTCAGGCACTACTTTCTGTCAGAAGGGTAATTATGAATCTGAATGAACAGAAATTACATGTGGAGTTCCTCAAGGGTCCGTTATTGGCAGTGGGCAGTGGTGGCTTAATGGTTGTTGGATTGAATCCCCGACCAGCAAGGCACCGCTGAGGGACCCTAAGCAAAACACTGCTCTCAGGGCGCTGAATTAGCTGCCCCTTGCTATGTCACGATGTCACATATGGGTTAAATGCAGAGGACACATTTCGGTGTTGTGCACTGTGTGCTGTGGTGTGTCAACACTGATCACCAATTAGAATTATAATCCTCACTGAGCCTCTTTGTTCATCATCTACATGCTTCCATTTGCTCAGATTACGGAACACTATAAAATCTCTGGAACACTTAAGGCCATGTTGTTAGTAATTTAAAAAAAATCACAACAAATAATAATCCATTCTTATGCATTATAATCATGGCTTTAAATATTTATCAAAAGGCATAACACATTATAGGCATGCTTATTATGCATAATGAATGATGTATGAAGCTTTCATCTTTAGTGCCTTATAAATACCTTCATAATGCATTACAATGATCGGTATAAGCATTAAGGATGCTTTGTATTGCATTATGAAGGTATCTATAGTGCCTTATAGCTGAGTGTGTCATAAAGCATTCATAAAGCGTTATAATGGTGGATATAATGTGTTATGCTTTTTTATAAATATTTATAGCTGTGTTTATAATGCTTTATGAGTGCAGTATAATTAAGCAATAACATATAAGAAGATACTCCGGTATATCATGGCTGTGATTCGGTCAAAGGTAGAAGGCTATAGGCCACCACAAAAAAAAAAAAAAAGTTCTCATAACATCAGTGCAAGTGGGAGGGGCCATCGTGTCCAAACCGTCCGCATACCTGGATAATTCAGTCAATCACCAATATAGTTTTGTCTAATATTTCCGGTGCCAGCAGTAAAACAACTAGCCAGCTTATTATCGGAGTAACTTTGCATTATAAATGAAAACCAGGTCTAATAAATAAAATAGTGGCACTTGAGTGGCGAAGAGATCATGAGGCAGATTGCAAAGTTCAGTTATTGGCATCTTTAATAGCGCGATCGGTAAGAGGACAGTTGGCAGCTTATAAAAACTTACTCTGGAACAGATTAGAACAAATCCAACAAAACGGAATACATATGAGCCTTTACTCTCACTGTCACCTATGTTCATTTTTTAAACTGGTGGAAATGCAGGCAGGTTCTGAAAAGGCATCAAGTGACAACCAGCCCAGCACCGGCTCCATGTTGGTGGAAATGAGGCATCAGTACAGTGTTCCCAGGTCCAGCCCAAGGTCTGCTTAAGATCCACCCAACAGAAGCTGAAACTAGCACAATAAGAGAGAGAGAGAAGGATTTCTCTCTAAACCAGATACGGAAAAGCTTGTTCATGTGTTTATTTCCAGCAGGCTAGACTATTGAAATGGTGTCTTTGCAGGTCTTGGTAATAAATCAGTCAGACAGCTGCAGCTCATCCAGGATGCTGCCACCAGAGTCCTCACTAACACCAAGGAAGTGGAGCATATCACACAGCTCCTTAATCACTGCACTGGCTTCCTGGGTTGATTTTTAAATATATTATTCGTTGTCTACAAGGCACTAAATGGCACTAACTTCCTTAAACCTTTGAAGCATCCAGACCCCTGAAACTTTACTCAGTGTCCCAGAATGAAGACCAAACAGGCTGAAGCAGCTTTTAGTTTCTATGCTCCCTGTCTATGGAATAAGCTTCCTGAAGACCTGAGGTCTGCTAACACTGTCAGTTCATTATAATCAGGGATTAAAACGTTACTGTTTGCTGCAGGTTCTCAATAAATTAAATCAGCAGGAGTTGAGTCATACGCTGCCTCTACAATGTCACTTCTTTTAAGTTAACTGTTTGTTTTTTGGGCTTTTAGACTTTTTAAAATTGTCTTTTAAATTGACAATTGTCACGATCTCGCTGGACGCGGGTAATCGCACAGGTGGGCGAGCAAGCGGAAAGCAGGCAAACAGGCAGGATTCAGGGTATACGGGGGTTTAATGGGGAGACTCAGGACTGAAAACATCTGACGCCGACTAACATCTATGACTGACAAGGGAAACAGGTAAGACCAGGACTTAAATAGGACGGGACTAATCAAAGTAAGTGGACAAAGCTGGAGACGATCAGGGAAGCACAAGTGGGTAATCAGGGGGCGTGGCACACATGAGAAGTGGACGAGCCGGGCAAGACAACAATGAACGTGTTTGTAAGTCCCACACCAAAGTTCTGAAGTACCGAAAAAGTATCGCAGTTGCAGTGGTGCTTTTTGGTACTGGAACTTCTGGTACTGGTACTCAACTGGAAGTTAATGGAAAAGGGAAAGAACCAAAAGTACCGAACCTGGTGCAGTGGAAAAGCACCCTGAATAAACTTGCCTTACTTAGCAATTGGATTTAAAGTCCACTGAGATAAAAAGCTCATGTAAATGTGAAAGACCCGGAGGCAGCGGGAGAGAGAAAGAGAAGCTCCACTAGCAGTAGAAAATGAAACACAATAAAACACACTCCACCTCATACAGGGAGAGAGAAGTGTGTGTGTGAACAGACTCACAGTGTAAGAATTCTTCTCTGGTCCTGGGCACTAATACTGGTAGGACGGTGTCTTTGGTAACTAGAAGGAGACAGAGAGAAACAGCGATGTGAGTAAAAGGAATTTACTTGTGGGAGATGGACTTCACTCACTGTGGAGATAACAGCAGTGGGGTATTATCATTATGAGGGACAATAAAAAATAAAATTGCATTTTAACAAACTGCAAATCATGGTAAGTTACACATAATACAGATTTTTGGTTTCTGTAATGTAGAAGAAACATGTTTCATGTGATCTGGGTTTTGCAGCCAGTAGAATGTGAAGCTCTTTCACCAGTTATCACAAAGATTTAAACTTATTGTAAACAAACTGACTTGGTCACACAAATGTGAGGCTGACTGTACTGCATACTCTCTCTGCAGCTGTTCAACCCCAGGTGTGAGACCCTTCAGCCAATCAGTCCTCTAATTAGTAATCCAGCAAAAGCAGCCCTTTCTGGGTAAGATTGGCCAGCCCTGGTCTATATTAACATGAACAGACTAGAAAATGTATTAACCTGGTGATGGATCTCTGCCATTTTCATTCTGCAAACATTCTCCAGTTGATCTTTCAGCTCAGAAACCGCCTTCCTCAAATTCCCAAAATCAGATCTGGGACTGACAGAGATTCTGGGTCCAAATCCAGCTTCAGGAGTGACAGGAAGAGCCTGGCGCCTCTACAGACACACAGTCTGATTAAACAGCTTCATCAACACAAATGTGTATTGCAATCTAATTAACAGAACCTTTAACATCTGACCAATGACAGACTAGTTGAAATACAAATGAGAACATGCATCCATTTGAATACTCTGGTTTTCTTATTGCCAAAGTAGCTGTTCTGTTACCTGGAGGAAATGGACGTGATCCTTTGTGTGTGAAAGCTGCTCCAGCTCAGAGTGTCTCCTCTTCAGTTCATCAATCTCCTGCTTCAGTCTGTCCATGTCTCCTTCAGCCTGACTCACTGCAGCCTTCTCCTGATCTCTGATCAGCTTTGTCACCTCAGAGTGTCTTCTCTCAATGGAGCGGATCATCTCAGTGAATATCCTCTCGCTGTCCTCCACTGCTGACTGTGCTGAGCTCTGTTGGTGACACAGGGAGCAGAGGACGGTAAATTACAATTGGCCCCTTTTGAGACTCCAGAGAGCCTCATTGTACAATAGAGATGTGAGCCGACAGGAGGTATAAAAACAGCACAGGGCTGGGGTTTGGAGCGACACCATGCTGGACGCCTCAGGTACTGAAACCCATCCAGCACAGATTGGAAATGATCGCTCATTAAGCTCATACACTGTCAGCTGCAGGGATTTGGCAGAGACTGGTGGCTGTATGGGGCAGGTTGGTTGTCACCATTAGGTCTCAGTTTAATAGGTGACTTTTTTAGTGTTTATTTGCATTACGCTGGGTTGTGAAAAGTTGCATTTTTCTCAAATGGGCCTTTTATGGTATTTTTTAAATAAATAAACTACTACTGCTGCAACACTTGGTTAAACTCTGTAATCCAGCAACTTTATCCCACTGACCCAGAATAACCCACAGCAGCATTAATTTGATTAATCCGCACAAGTCTGTAAATCTGCAATCTGTTGAATCTGAAAGAAGATACAATATGATTACAAGCCAGCTGTTATCTTCTCCTCAGGTTCATACTCACTGTGACTGAGCCCACAGCCTCTCTCAGCTCCTGCAGCTCCTTCTCTCTCATCTGAATTCTCTGCTGAAATTCCCTCTGTATTTCACCCATTTGTTTCTACAGATAGAAAACAAGACAACAAAACAAGTTTGTTTCATTAGCTGAGATTACATTCATTTATCATCCTGTCCAGGGTGGACCCCAGCCTTGGGCCCTATGCTGCCTGGGAAAGGCTCCAGGCACTCCCCCTGACCCTGACCTGGATTACCGGATAGGAGATGGATGGATGGATGGATGGATGGATGGATGGATATTCATTAATGATTTATTGACTGTAGGTAGGATTCAATGGACATAGACCCTTTGGTCCTGTTTCCACCTGGTATTAACATGCGTCCTGGGTGATCCAATCACAAGTGGACAGCGCTAATTACCCAGGACGCATTGAAGATGCATTGAGATCCGATCACTCAAACCACATTAGGAGGTGGTCTGGGCTGCATATGGCCACATTCTTATAGCAATGTGAAGGCGAATGTGTCCTGGGCTGCACTGCAGGACCGGCTACTCAACTGACGTCCTATTAGATTGATGTCAGATCGCATGTCAGTTGATAATGGGCCACTGTGTATAAACTGCACTGTGAACAACAACAATGCATCTTTTCTCCTGCGACCCTAAAAACTCTGAATCTGCAGGGAAGTTGGTTTAATATTGGACTGTTTGACCCATTCATATGGAAACTGTGACAAAGTCTGCATCACTGATGTTCCACGCAAATTCAGAAAGGAAAATGTGTAAAATGGGATTCATTAAAGATTCTTCAGAATTTGAACATATCATATATTTAATGTGCATGTTGGGGCGCAGCCTGGTGCAGGCAGGGAAACAAGGTGAGGATCCACTTAAAAGCTCCAAGACAAAGGGAATTAAGGAGACTGAACCAAACTGGAAAGACACACAATAAAGGAACAATAAGGGGTCAAAACTCACCAGGGAAAAAGTAGCTAAGAAAATGACACGTAGACTAACAGAGGGAATGGGGCAGCTAGTGATGTTAAGCTTGACAATAAAAAAGCGATTCACTACATTCTGAAGCACAGCTTCAGTTTCCTTCGTTCCACCCTGAACACGTGACCATGGTCATCTGAAGCTTCATTCTGCACTCAACCATGTGACTGCTTTGGAAACTGAAAATGTGGCACAATCCTCATTACCGGTTTCAAACCTGTTGTACAGCACATATTTCGGCGTACACACACACTGCAGCGTAAGTTTTAATCATCATAATAATTTAATAATAATTCATTTTCAATAATTAATTTAATAATTCAATAATTTAATAATAATTGTATGAATGATAATAATAATTGTATGAATACATAATATCAGATTTGGGTGAGGGTATTACCCAATAATCTGTATAATTTTCCCAGTATAGAGACCAAGAAACAAATGATTGATGAGGCTTTGGTCAATATGCACAACCCTTCACCATAGTGGATAACGCAGGATTTAGGGAGGTTGTGGGGATCCTGGATCCAACCTACATTCTCCCATCCAGGCAAACATGAAAGGGTTTGGTGACAGAAACATTTAAGATAGAAAAAGAGAAAGCAAAGGAAGAGGTGAGAAATGCCAAAGCAGTAAGACTAACATCTGACATGTGGACATTCATACATATGGAAGCTTATTTAGCAGTCAAATGCCATTTTATAAATGATAAGACTGAGCTGTTGACCTTATTATTGGGAGCAGGAAAATTCCCAGAGTCTCATTCTGCAGAAAACATGGCTGCAGTCGAGGCAGCCTGATGGAGGAGTGGGGAATACAGAATAAAGTCCGATGGCTCACACTGACGCTGCACAAAATGTGATTGTCTGTGTCAGACACACAACCTGCATTGCAGGTTTCTGTAGCCAATCTAATGCTCAGGCTGCTGTAGCGAATTAACAAAGACAGATGTGAGACAATTAACCAATAACAACAGTGCAGGGAAAACAGGCAACAAGTGCAGTAACTTATATTAATGAACACAAGACTAGGAAAACTCCCACAAACACTGAAAGTAAGAAACACACACAAGGAATTCAATACTTAGAAAGTACAGAAACATGTGGAACATAATAAAACAAGGCACAAGCTTCACAAGCAGAACAGAGAACTAACAAACACTGGGAAGAATAGAAAAGCAATAATTAAATGAAAGAGGTGAGGTTGGTTCCTGACCTGCCTCAAACCCTTAACCAGCTGGTCCCAGCCTCTGTGTCACACACTCATCCCAATGAGCCAAATGCAGCCATGTGGGGAAAAGGAAGAACACACTAGGGCCAAAGACGATGAGAGGACAAAGGGGATGGATAGCGATGGCTGCTGGCCACACGGGGAAGAGACACAAGGACAGGCACTGAGGCGAAGCTTCATTATTTATGTCAAAGCTGCTCCACGCGTTATTAATATTAGTGAAATGTGCCGGTAAAAATGACATGAAGGTAAAATTAAAGCATGTAGGTAAGAATGTGTGTTCAGTAGCCAAGCAAATGGATGTGTGAATAGAAACATATAATAACAGTGTAATTGTTTATATAGTTTTATATTGGGCTGTCCGGGGGCTTGAATTCCAGGTTAGATATTCAGTCCCACTGCAGCCCTGACTACTTTTACTTCATTTGTTCCAAGTCAGACATAATTCAGCATATTAGACAAAACAATGAACCTCTTTGTTAATATTGTCATAAATTTTGAGCTTCACTGGTTATCATTGAAAGCCAAAATATTATCCTATGGCAACCAACACAATGCTTTAAAGGCTGAACCCTTTAACCTTGAATAGAAAAGTATTAATCTACGTATATCTTGGTACCGAAAGACCTTTTTTAACATGTACATTTGTACTGTGTTGATGTAGGTAAGGTAAGGTAAGGTAAGGTAAGGTACGGAGGTAAGGAGCACACACTGAGTACAGTGCCTTACCGCACCCACCACACGACGAACCACCTCAGGGATGAGAACCTGAGTGCAGCCGTGCAGTGGGTGACACCTCAGCACCACACCAGTCCCAATGGAACAGTGTGAGTTTTATCCGGTGGCTGCAGTGCCAATCCTGCAAAACACCTCCTGATGCAGTATAAATATGCATGTGGATAATGTGAAAAGTTAAACTTTATTGTGAAAATATTATTTTATAATAATAATTGTCTAATGAAAATCGCAACATTATTACGAAACAATAAATTGTCAAATTTAAAAATTATACATAGAAGACAAGTGTTATTATGAAACATAATTTTATGAAATTTATGAAATTTTATGAAATTATTTAAAAATAAAAGGATTCATTATTGAAATATTTATCATTTTATTTATATTTTTTGATATACTTATTATTTTATTTTGAGTGTCATGGCGTCCCGTACAAACATCTTCGGCGGCACGGCCTTACTGTACTGTGGCTCTAGTGAGTTCTTCTGTACTATGAAGGGTTACTGGCTTTTCGGGGTAACTTGTCGGATGTAAGGTACCACAGTTTAAATGGACTTCATATTCGTTTACTTACATTTTGCCCAGACTACCTTAAATCCGACAAGCTAGTAACCCCGCTAGTAAGACCGGACAAGTAGGTCATGACAACTTTACCGAACCAGACTTGATCTGAGTGTTTCGTAGCAATTACACTAACATGTGTTAAGACAAAATCCATTTATTTAAAATTTACTTTTAGATAAGAACAATAATTGATACTTTCGCTGATCCCTTTGGGGAAATTCTTTTAGATAGAAAGGGGAAATTCTTTTAAATTAGCCTGACCTGTATCTCCGCCCTTCCTGTAGCAGCTGAGACTGTATCATGGCCTCTGTGTTCATCCATCGTAGAGAGATAACAGATACACTGCTGGTCGGTACGGCAGTAGACCTCCAGCGGTTTGTCATGGTGGGAACAGACCTTGTCCTTCAGATGGCCGATGGCATCAATGAGCTTGTGCTGTTTTGCATGGTGGAGTTTGTTGTGAAGCTGCAGGTCAGTTTCACAGTAGGAGGCCAGACACACCAGGCAGGACTTGACAGCTTTGTGTTTTCTCCCAGTACAGACGTCACACTCCACATCTCCAGGTCCAGCATACTGGTCAGCAGGAGCAGCTGCTTGTAGTCCAGTCTTCTTCAGTTTCTCCACCACTTCAGCCAGCATGGTGTTTCTGCCCAGAACAGGTCTGGGTACGAAGGTTTGTCTGCACTGGGGGCAGCTGTAAACTCCAGCATGATCTTCCTGATCCCAGCAGCTCTTAATGCAGCTCATACAGTAACTGTGTCCACAGGGAATAGCCACTGGATCCTTTAGTAGATCCAGACAGATTGCACAGCTGAACTCGTTTACATCCACTGCAACTCTGGCTTCTGCCATTTTACCACGAACACTGATAGGATTCAGTCTCGTTTTCTCTCACAGTCGTCTGTGTGTGACAGTGGGAGGAACTTCCTGCTTCTCAGGCTGCAGCAGGTGTGGTTTTGGACTGAGACCAGACTGAGAAGAGCAGACTGGGCAAACAGTGGAGCTGCAGTTTATGAACAAAATAGTACATTATACAAACTGTACCCAAAGCGAACATTTATTTATCTTTTATGAGAATAACAGCTACTGACATTGTTTTTCTGTAAACAAACTATAATCCTACTCTTTGATTTTGTGCAGTAGATAGAAATTAGGTATAAAGGTATAAGAGAGCAGATCTACTGAGAATGAATTTCTGTGTCTGTTTAGAATCACGTTTGGGATCATGTGGTTTCAGGTGAAACATGCAGGGATGTGCAGTTATAGACAGACTGTGTCAGGATTAGACAGAACAAGCTTTGACAAGTACTGTCAATGCACAGATTTGTTTTTTTACATTATTCTATATACAATATTCATGAAAATATATGTCATCTCTTCCTTTTCTTTCTGTGTGTTTGTGCAGGGAGTGTATTTATGTTAGGAAGGACAGTCAAGTTCAGAGTGATCATTTTAATCATCCAAAATAATTCCATACTCTAATAATGAAAATTTATTCTAGATATTCATTGAACACTACTCTTATATTTAAACCAAAAGTTAATGGACCAGCTTCAGCCATCCCCATGAACAGAAAGATCATATATCAAAAAAGTATCCAACAAATTCCAATAACCGCAGTACAGGGTTATGGGACACACACATCACAGGAAGCACAGGGCACAAGGCAGAGACACCCTGGATGGGATGCCAGTCCATCACAGGGCAAACACTCACTCACATGCTGAGGACAATCAAGAGACACTAATTCACCAAACTGCATGATCTTGGACAGCATGAGGAAACCTGAGGAAACCAGCAGGAACACGGGGAGAACATGCAAGCTGTACATGCAGAACCAGGAGTGGGAACCACACCCACAAACCTGGAGGTGTGAAGTGAGAGCAGCTGGTCTGAAGTCCTGAAGGGAGCTGGAGCGCCATTTCTTTGGAACAGTGTGGAGCCGTCCTGCATTACTGCTTATCCTGTACAGGGGGGTGGGGAGCCTGGAGCCTGTCCCAGGTGGCACAGGGCGGGGGACACAATGGACAGGATACTAGTTTATAGCAGAGCACAAACTCACACATACAGACTCACACTAAGGGCAGCTTAGAGATCCCAATCGGCTGATCGCAGTTTCATGTTCTCCAAAGTAGGAGGAGAAAGCCCACATTGGAAGAACATGCAGACTTCACACATACAGCAGGAGGGACAGGAAACAAGCCAAGAGACAGAGGTTACACCCCGAGACCCCACACCCCCCCACAATCACACATACTGTTAGGATTTATGTAAAAGTTATATTTTAATGCTACAAAATGATGACTGACTATGAACTTCATATTCCAGAACTGTGTTGGAATCTATGCTGACTGTAAGAATGTTACCTTACAGGATTTACCCGTTTCTGTGCCCTGTACCTACAGTAAGGAGCTGGGATCTCTGCTCCTACAAAGCAGACAGACTCACTCACATATGATTACAGTTCTAGTACATAGCAGATACCGTTGCTGAAAGTGGTGAACAAGTGAGGCAAATATAACAATGCAAACATGCCGCTGTCAAGGTGCTGCCTGGGCACTAGTGCAGCTAGGCTGGTATTTCTGGGCTCCACAGACATCACTGGTGGTTGGTGTCGTGATCACCGGGGTGAAAGACTCGTGCAGCAGGTGTTTCTCGGACAACAAACAGGGACTTACTGGGATCAGGATGGGAGGCTATGGAACCGGCAACACGTAAGGCACAACATCAGTGATCGAACTGGGGAACACAGGACCAGGAAGCACTTAAATGGAGGACTAATGATGGAAGAGACTGGAGACAGCTGGGAGTGTTTAACACGAGGGCTGGAACGAGACGTGAGACCAACAAGCAGCAAACATGGCCTGTTAGAGCCACGTCAGGGAGGAGGCAGGACATTTAATTTCATTTTTATATAGTGCCTCACAGAGTCGTCCCAAGGCACTTTACATAGATGTGTAGTCATACATTACAACATCATTAAAGACAGTAATACACAACGGGAAAAAGGAAAGAAAGATATTAAATAAAGAAAGCCAGATGACAAAGGAGGAGAGGAACCAAAACCCCCAAGTAAGGAGATAAAACAGCCCTCTGGGGGTCCATGGACAACTGGCTGCCCAACCCCCCCGGCAGACTAATATTACTGAGAACAGAAAAGAGTGGAGCTGCTTGCTAAAGGCCAGGTGTGAGGTGTGATTAAAGTCTGTCAATAAGCCTGTTCTCCACGCTGGCCTGTGTAGGGTGACACTCAAGGCTGCACCCAGGATGACACAGTTAGCAGGTCCAATTCGCAGTGTCACCCCTCCATGGGACAGAACCAGGACTCCAGCTGAGATGGTGCCCCCCCCGGGCAGCACCTGGAAATGTGGGGAGGCAGAGAGCAAGGATGGTCAGAACATGCGTTGACACATAAATGGACAAGCATAGTGGATAAAAATGGCATTGCTTAATGTGACAGTACCCCCCCCCCCCCCCAACCCACCAAAAGCATGCGCTCCGGCCATGAAGTCCAAGGGGGTTAGACAACAGGGATGGAACCAGACTGGAGTCTGGACTAGACAGGGGACAACAGAACAGATGGTAGACAGGACAAGACCAGACAAGACTAGACAGAACACTAGACAGACAGCAACACCAGACATAAGAGCAGTTGCAGGACATCACTAAGGACATGGAGCGGATAAAGGAAAAGCTAGGAACCACAGGTACAGCAGTCCTGTCAGACCCCAAAACAGGACGGACAGGTGGAGGGTCAACAAGAACAGGGGCACAGGATGCAGAAGACAAGGAGAGATACAGGTGGGACAGAGCAACAAGACAAACACTGAGGCACAAAAAGGAATAACATGGGGCATCCAGGGAAGCCAGGTGAAGATTCGGGGCTGGGGACCCTCCTAGGCCCCTTTCCAGGTGAGGCTGAACTCTGCCGAATCACAGGACCAGAGGGTCTGGGGGGGCCAGCAGGGCCGGAGGACGTGAGGGGTTGGCGGGCGATGAGAGAACCGCAGAGCAGTAGAGCAGCAAGGAGACAACAGGACAGGAACAGGAAGATGACAAGGGACATACAGGGCAAGAGCAGATACTGGCAAACCCTCTCTGGGAGACAGACATTCTGCCTGCCGCTTTCTTGGGCTCCTGTTGATACTGGTGACCAGAAACTGGGACCAGAGTAACCGGAGTCTGGGATGAAGGAGGGACCCACGTATCAGGACCCAGGGCACTCTAGCAGGACATCCTCTGGATCCATCTTCTCTGGGCTGGTGGCAGCCTGCAGGCATGTGCCGGTGGGACATCAGGATAGAAAGTGGGCACCAGCAGGCCGTCAGGAGATGAGGTGGGCACCGGCTGGACGTCTGGGGACATTGAGGTGGGTGCTGGCCAGGCATCAGGGGACAGAGAGGTGGACGCTGGCCTGACATTATGGAGCAGTGTGGCAGGTGTCGGCTGGTTACCAGGGAACCGTGTCAGATTCTATGAGAAGCCTAGAGGCAACCAAGCCTCACCTGTGTTGGACACTGTGGGTGCGGCCTGAGCGGCCCTCTCTGGGCCGGGAGCCTTAAGTGCGGATGTAACGACTGCAACGGCTGGCTCTCCTGGGCCAGATACTGTAGATGCAGTGTCTTTCAATCACGAGTGCGCTTCCCTAACCATTACGTCACCACTGCTCACTACTATGTGTACTATTAAAAGAGGCAGTAGGGTCTTGTCCAGCCAGCTGACAAAACGTTTCCACATTTAATTGGAACGAAGGACAGTAGGAAACATCTGTATTGTGTGCAGACTTCCAATAAAACCATGTTGAAGCAAAGTCCGACCTCTACTGTGGTCCAGCCCTCTGACAACCATAGAACTAGGAGTGAAGCCTGTTCTTCTGTGCTGGAGAGCTTTGGGGAGCATGTTTTGGCGAACAGGGGGATCACAGTAAATCCCAGAGAAGCATCATCGTCAGACTTCAAGTGACAATGAGGACGCAGGTCGCCCCACGGCAAACGACATGGAGACGGCAGGCTCCTTTTCTCCAGAGCACCCCACCTCTGCGGGGTTCAGCACACTCACTCCATTCCAGAGGGCCCTGAGGATCTCCGGTATAGCTGTCACACCCTCCACTTGGGAGTCCGGGGAGAGGGCGGCTATGCCATCTGTCAGAGATGGGCCATTCTCTCTGGGCAAAGATGTACTGCGGCCTGAACCAGCGACATTAGGTATGCTTGACACAAGCAGCAGTGATCGGCTGTAGGGACCTGGGGAATCTACTGGGGCTTGTCGAGTTCCGTCAGTCTGTTGGGTGCCAGGATGAACGACTCTGGGAGCAGGTGTTGTCAGACAATAAACTGGGATTTACTGGGATCAAGATGGGAGGCTAGGGAACGAGCAACATGGAGGGCACCACATCAATGGCGAACACAGGGCCAGGAAGCACTTATACAGGAATAACAAGGGAACAGACTGGAGGTAGCTGGGAGTGTTTAACATGAGGGATGGAACGAGACGCGAGACCAATGAGCAGCAGGCATGGCTTATTAGAGCCATGTCAGGGAGGTGGCAGGACATGACGTTTAGGGCTATGGTTAGGGTTAGGATTAGGCTTAGGTTTAGGGTAAAGTGTTTGTGGCAGAGAGCGGTCAGTAGTACAAGGACACGACTATGCCACCTGGGGAATTTCACCACAGGAAAAATTACTCTAAATTAAGAGCACACAAGTTCATTTACCGAATGGAGCTAGAGACGTGTTTGTACTATTAACAGGTTGTTGAAAATATAAAACAAAAAAACAAGACAAGCGCTTTAGCATCAACAACCTTAAAAAATAAACCAGCAACCAGCCTTTGGCCACTGGCTGACTAAACTCAAGCAGGAGACAGGTGTCCGGGGAAGTTGATCAAAAGGGGGAATAGAGTCCCCTAAACTAACACACACACACACACACACACACAGACACAGACACACACACACACACACACACACACACACACACGCACACACACACACCTGTGCTCCACCACACTGATCCCCACACAAATATACTGCACAAGGTGAAAGTGTGAACACCACCACCCCAGACCAATCAAATCTTAGTCAGCCAGATCAATCGAGGCAGCCACTGCTCACAGTCTCCCAGAAAATACCCCAATCTAAACAAGAATCTGAGTGTTGAAAACTATGAAGAGTGCAAACAATGAGTAGCAGAATACAGGCTGTCCCTCTGTATCAGTCCCATACAGAAAGAAAGGGCGGCCTAAAGTCTGTTAAGTCGCAAAACTAGGGAATGAAACAGCTCCAAATGCAGGAAAAGGTGCGACGATCCTTAGCGCGTTCCAAGGCTCCCAGCACATCGCCGATGTCCCACCGAGGATCAGGAGCTTCAAGCAGCAGTTGTTGGGCGACATCGGACCGGCCGAGGACAAGACAAGACTGACGGAAAAGAAAAACTGACGTAGGAAACACAGCAGCCACAGTGCAGGTTCAAACTATTATTGTCTGACAAACCTGCTGGAAGAGGCATAAGCTGAAGCTGACGAGCAACTGAAACTGTAATCCTGGCAACAACCGTAACTACAATTAAAACACATCAAGTAAAGCAACTGACAAGTAGCTATAGGCCTAGTCACCAGAATAACTTGCAACCACTGGAGCTGCAACACAGACACCAGAGAAACACTGCAATATAAAATATTACCATTAGCCATTTAAATCAAGCAGAGGATTAACGCTAATTAAAACAGCAAAACCTCCCACCAAGACACAGAATAAGTGTGAACATCAGCCAGCATGCCAGCGTACCACGGCAGACCACTGCGGTGTGGAAGGGGAGTTACCGGACCGGGAAACGCCAATGACGCCTCCACACACTAGGGGTCCCCACACACACTTACCGGAAATAATCAACAAGTCCTACCCGCAAAATTCCACACTGCTACAGTTGGATGGCCCTGGGATTTTTCTCCAGAACCCCAAGGCTCAATGGAAGTACCGCGAGATTCTTAAACCCTTACCTGAGGGAGGAGGCTTCCAGCGTAAGGAGAGGTTCACCAGAATCCCCGGGCTGGATGGACATCGTTCATCCTTTACCTGGGGAATGAGGCTCCCAACTCGTGGTGACTTACCCAAGCCCTGGTGCTGGATCATCATTCAATGCTTACATGGGGAAAGAGAGACCTTACCCTTGGCCTCCAAGCCTGGAAGTACCCTGAGCTCTAGACCCAAGCTTAACCCATAACCCATAAGCATAGGTTCGCCGCATGAACGGTTCTCACCTGATACCAGAAAACCATACATGTTCTTAATCTGAAAATCAGTTCATCGTTTTCCCAGAAGGTGGCAGCACATCAACACTGCAAGCTTGGCACATCCCTTTGGATACAATGAGCTATTCTTATATTTTGCAATTTTTTAAAACTTATTTAAATCAGTAAAACAAATTACTTCCAAAAAGGATAGAATCATGTCTACCCAATACCCCTTGGCACCATGTTAGTGTGAATGGAGTTTTCACTCCAGCCCTGAGGGATTCAGAGCAGACACAAAAGATTGTGAAGCCATGTGTGATTTACAGTGAAAGGTGACTGAACACAACGCACAGCCTCTGTTATGACTCCACTGTTCACCATGGTTCAGCACCATCTATATTTCTATTATTTTTAAGGTATTTTACTTGTGGTTTTACACTTAACATGGTATCGACAGGCTTGCTCCAGAGATCTCATTGTATTTACAGTGACAGTAACGCTGCCTTATCTTGCGAGAGGAAGTAGTGGATATGGGTGCGCTGCTAACGTTAGCATTAGCAAACCTAGCTGCCTAGCAGTGTTGGTAGTAACTCGTCAGTGTAATTCCACTACTTTTGTTTGCACCATGTATTTCAACATCGACGCGATGTTAATGTGATCACTATGCAACCTTTAGCCCACTGTTATTTTCCTTGATTATGTAATTATATTGGGCAGGTCAGGCAGAGGGAGCAGACGCTGATGCAGCACATTGCCACACCAACCACACGTCCAAACTGCTGGCGATCCTGGCCGGCGACCCCCCAGGCAGACACACGGTCGAATCCCACCCTTATTATAATTACTTTTATATACAGTAATTGGTAATTAGTAATTTTCAGTAGCTTGCACAAGGCTGCTGACTAGCAACGTTATTCGTTGGCTGAATCTGAAATAGCTGTAGTGCTACGATGCTGGATTGTTACAGGGACAGTGATAAATGCAGACCCCTTTATTCTGATTGCGTTAAAAATCAAATGTTTTTACTCAGATTTCATCCATTTGGTGGTGTGCTCTCTATAATGTGCCATGTTTTCCTAAAAGCAGATTTTTTAAAAAGAATGGCAAAATAGAGCAGCGCACTGAATTGTAATGCCTGTATCTTGAAACGTAGCGTGTTGTCAGACTCTCCGATACACAGCTCTATGGTCCATACAGAGGAGATGAGGAACATGCAGTCTGCTAAGTCACGTGGTTACCTTTCGTTAGGTGGCTACGTTTACATGCCTTAACGCAATTAAGATGTTTTCATGTAAACAGATTAATCGGGGAGCTCATTTATAAAGGCTTCATGTGACTGAAAAAGACGAGAAGCATTCATACATACATTTATAGGAAGATTTTGGGATTTACAAAGAAAAACGTTTTGTGAAAAAGACACAAATCTTCTGAACGAGGTTGAGAGATGCTGTTTCGACAGAATCCTGTAGAGGGCACTGTGTATGCTAAATCGAAGGCTCCAGGAATGTATTCGGCATTTATAATCATAAACAATAATACTTGAAATATTTGTGGGCACATGGCAATTGGCTCTGAGATTAAAGTTTTTTAAAATGAATTTGTTTAAATTTGTGGGCCGGCATGGTGGTGCAGTGGTTAGCACTGTTGCCTCACACCACTGGGACCCAGGTTCGAGTCTCCGCCTGGGTTACATGTGTGTGGAGTTTGCATGTTCTCCCCATGTCGTCGTGGGGTTTCCTCCGGGTACGCCGGTTTCCCCCCACAGTCCAAAAACATGCTGAGGCTAATTGGAGTTGCTAAAAAATTGCCTGTAGGTGTGAATGGTGTGTGAGTGTGCCCTGCGATGGGCTGCCCCCCCCATCCTGGGTTGTTCCCTGCCTTGTGCCCATTGCTTCCGGGATAGGCTCCGGACCCCCCGTGACCCAGTAGGATTAGCGGTTTGGAAAATGGATGGATAGATGTATGATAGAATGATTAAGCTGTAGCACATTTCAAATAATATTTCATTTGTAACACATTTGTTCTCCAAACTTCTACATTTTTAACCTTTGGCCACAAGATCATCTTCTTCCTGCCAGTATCTTTTCTTTTCCTTTGATCCTCGGTTGTTGGAATCTGCTCTGCTGCTTGGAAGTTCCCTGGGGAGTTAGTGTTGGGGGGTTCTGGTGGAATGTGACCATCGGCAGCCATGGGCTGGATAGCGCTGTGGTGCTCAGCCTGGCTCTGTGCCCTTCTAGGGGCTCTGTGTCCTTTGTTAGCACAAACATTTTGCACACCTGACATTACCATGCATACAGTATTTCTCGTATTTTACAAAATACAAAAACACTGATCAAAGTCTGTAGAAAAAAACATTTTATTTCATGAACTCAAATATGAATCATAAAACACAATTAAAATACTTTTTTTGAATACATGCCTCAGAAATTGCACATCCCTGATTGTGCGTTACCTTCATGCTGCCTTGAAATTTTTGATTTCTTCACTGTAGCCCTATGTTATACAATCTTATCTTTACCTTATATTAACTGATCCTATTTTTATTTCTTAAAATATCCCCTCCACCACCCCCCTCTGAGGAGGACTGCTTTATTTATAATTAATCTAATCCTATGTTATACAATCTTATCTTAACCTTATGTTAACTGATCCTATTTTTATTTCTTAAATATTCCCTCCACCACCCCCCCTCTGAGGAGGACTGCTTTATTTATAATTAATCTAATCCTATGTTATACAATCTTATCTTAACCTTATGTTAACTGATCCTATTTTTATTTCTTAAATATTCCCTCCACCACCCCCCTCTGAGGAGGACTGCTTTATTTATAATTAATCTAATCCTATGTTATACAATCTTATATTTACCTTATGTTAACTGATCCTATTTTTATTTCTTAAATATTCCCTCCACCACCCCCCTCTAAGGAGGACTGCTTTATTTATAATTAATCTAATCCTATGTTATACAATCTTATCTTAGCCTTATGTTAACTAACCCTATTTTTATTTCTTAAATATTCCCTCCACCACCCCCCCTCTAAGGAGGACTGCTTTATTTATAATTAATCTAATCCTATGTTATACAATCTTATCTTAGCCTTATGTTAACTAACCCTATTTTTATTTCTTAAATATTCCCTCCACCACCCCCCCCCTCTAAGGAGGACTGCTTTATTTATAATTAATCTAATCCTATGTTATACAATCTTAAGCTTACCGTAACCTATCCTATCTTAATTTTATTCTATGTTATCTTATCCTATCTTTCTTATCTTATGCTATGCAATCCTATCTTATTCTTATACTATGTTATCTTATATAATCTTATCCTAAACTTATGGTAATTTATCATGTCTTTGTAAAACATAAAATGGCATACAAGTTAAGACTATCTTAACTTGTCCTATCTTAACCTTATCCTATCTTAAGTTTATCCTATAGTACCTTATGCTATAGAACTACATGGTAACATATCCTAATTTTATCTTATCCTAAGTATGTATGAC
The DNA here is from genome assembly GCF_023856365.1 of Brienomyrus brachyistius. Taxonomy (NCBI): domain Eukaryota; kingdom Metazoa; phylum Chordata; class Actinopteri; order Osteoglossiformes; family Mormyridae; genus Brienomyrus; species Brienomyrus brachyistius. The sequence goes on from NW_026042745.1 coordinate 47,541, forward strand.
AACTCTCGTGTAATTATGTGCTGAATCTACAGGGAAATGTAGCTATGTGCATCTGACTGATAGCCCATCTCCACACCCATCTCCTGAGCCCTGGGCATGGTACTTAGCTGCTCCAGTGCATCAATAGGAAAGATGAACTCATCTTCATCAATCCTACGCCTCTTGGTTGAATGAGTACCCTCATTATCCTCATTCTTCCCCTGTTTCGCCAAGTTAATTTCATTTAAATGTCTGTTCCAAAACTCCTGACACCAGTACTCAGTAAAGCACTTGGCGTCATAGGTCATTTTAGAGTACTTTGTTACATAATAGTTATACAACCAATAGAATTTTTCCAGGTGAGATGAGGCGGCTACAGCCTGTGCTGGAGCCTGAAGCAGAGGGGTCAGATGAACCAGGCCTGGAGCTGAAAATGGATGTGGAGCTGGGCTTACAGGTGTGACTAAGTGTGGCAATAAAACAGAGGAGCCCATAAAAAGAAATGGGGATGAAACAAAAGGGGAGGGGGCTGAAGACGGAAATAAAAATGAAGAGGAGGAGAAGGTTGGTGAGCTGGGCTTAGGCTCTAACCCCTTCTGTTGGTCATACCTCCTTCTTCGCCCTGACCGGCCTCCCGCCGTATTTCTACGGCGGCCTGTGCCCTGCTGACCCCTGCTGGTTGCCACCGGGATGGCAGCAGATCCAGGAGAGGCAGACGTGGTCAGGGAGCTGGCTGCCGGCGGCCTGGTGCGGCACTTCTTCCGACGGCCAGCATCACTGGAACTGGTTTGTCCTTTGGGATTATAAAGACAGGGGACAGCATATTTAATTTAAATGAAACATTATGTCACTGTACAACAACACTACATCACAACCATCACAGATATCACACTTGGCAGTCGGTATTGCACACTAAGAAAAATTCTGCAGTCTTTATTGGATACAGGAAAGACACGCTTGGGAAACTTATGCGCTGGTCTTGACTTGGGCCGTCTGCGTTTCAGCAGGGGAACCTGACCTATAAAAACAAGCCAGTTTGTGCACAGATTCCCTGATACGCAGAACAACAGCGAAAAACAACACTGGAAAGGTTCATGTGCATCAAATATAGCAGCCCACTCAATCCAAATGTTGGCATCAACAACTGACTATTAAGTCAAATCCTTTACATATCTTACACTTTCCATAAGTTGCATTAGTTATTCACTCTCAAGGTACCAAACTAAGATTTATGCTTTTTCTGATTACTACCGCGTTTCCCCGCAAATAAGCCCTAACATGATTTTTCAAGAAGCCCGTAATATAAGCCCTAGTTATTGTCCCATGGATTGTACGGTAACTAGAATGAGATACGGTTATACTACGAGAAGGCTACATGGACAAGAGGCGCTCATTTAAGGACAGAGTTATTGCTAAACATGAGAGATTGGGGACACTGGTTCTACAGGAAATTGAGTTGCGAGATATTCAGGACGGAATTTGGAACTTGGAGATTTACGATGATGTTCCAGAAGAACATGACATGAATATTTGAATAAACATATACAGTATACAGCAGAATTTTGTTCATGAATAAATTCACCGTCAAATTGTGTACATGGAAAGACACTGTTAGAAGATGACATGATGTCTGTGTTTGAATAAATGTGGATTCTTTTTCATGAATACCGGTAAATATACTGTAGCATGTTATACTTGGGAAAATACTACCTTAATATAAGCCGTAACGCGTCATTTGGAGCAAAAATGAATATAAGACCCTGTCTTATTTTCGGGGAAACACCGTATATTAGGACATATTCAGATGTTACTTTACCACTTCATGATGATTTTCTCTGATGTTTAAATATAATATAATGCAGTAGACATGTAAAAAGACTCCCGTATATTAAAGCTAAAGGTGAACTACTTTATTATTTAGACATGTACTTCTAAAACAAGATAATAGAACAGAAGAAGATTCAAGAAGACTAGTCAAGCATATTCTGACTTTAACTCTTTAAGTGCTGAGTTAGTCTGGGCATCATTTTGCCATCCTTACCTCGGCCAACTGGACCGGGGATGTATTCCGAGGCGATCCGCACACTGACTGCACCATTCGGCAGCAGCCAGTCAATCCTCTGGAGATTCACGGTGGTTTTCACGATGGACATCTTTCGCGTCTTCTCTCTTGCTGATAAACTGCAAGTCTGAGCTGCTTTAAATGTTCAAATGAAAACTCTAAACGGAAAAGAATTGTTATGATTCGGTTGCTAAGCTACGGTGGCCGATTGGTGTCAGCGCGCCGCAAAGTTTTCAAACGCTTTAATCAAATGACAAAACATACGATCTACATTTACAAAAGCGCAGAAACGTAGAAGTACCACAAAATTTTAAGACAAGTTTAAAAACATATAAGCGCTGAAAATCCGCTCACAACACAGTCGTGAAGTTTCTGGGTGACAAAGAAACAAGACGGACCAATTATGGTTTAACTGTATATCGAATGTTTAAGAAATGTCGATATCTTATCAAAACAGGATATAGAATGAAACACTACATTATATCAATCAATCATTCGGTCGCCATTAAAGACATAGAATAATATTCCTTCCTTGTTATAAGTAACACGAGAGCTGCGGTCTTGAAGTTGCACAGACTCCCAGAATTCATAGCGATAATTACGCGACCCATTCAATTAGTGGGTTTTTTGATAATTGGGAATGCGTTGGGTGCGTTCGACTTCACTTAGGTCTGACTGCAGCTGACGTGAGGGGGAGCGCCATCTGCCGGCGGCTGCAGGAGTGTAATATAATAATATAAACTGTAATATAAACTTGTAATATAAACTGACAGCAGCCAAACTAGACAACTTCTACTCCTCGTAGTGCGAGACCTGACTGAGATGGCCGCACTTCCAAAAGGGTGTAGATACATCTATACAAATATCACCTGCATGCACATTACTTCTTCTACAATAACCAACTCCTGATCCAAAGTGCTAGCAGTGAAAAGATAGCTGCCAGGAAAAAGATCAAATACATTTATTTCAAGGATTCACAGTTTTTATTGTCATGCACAGAATACAATGCAATTCTTACTTGAATGCCTTCTTCACAGACTAGACGATTAAACACATAAAGCAGCGCAACATTACAGTAACTAACAATAAATAAACGATTAACTTATGTGTACTATTAGAGCATTTATTGAAACTTTACTTCTTTACAGGCTTTTCGGGAGAAATAGCAGATAACGCATCGGAACTTCCAGAGATACAAACGTCATGCGTGTGACTAAAATTGTTCAGCCAATAAGGGCAAAGTTGTGTCACGGAGGCAGTTCCAGTTTGTGCAGCCGGCTGAGAGGTTTTTTTTAATTATTTTTGTTATTGAAGCTTTAAATTACAACAGAAGTAATAGCTGACCAGTGACCATTAAGATTAACAAAACAAACAAGAACATTTACGAGACATTTACAAAATAAGCCAGGGGCACATAGTAGCGACATTTACAGTTACGCCGGCTGAAAGGTGCTGCACGATCTTACTTGCTCTCTGCACGTGCTGCACGATCTGTCACGATCGTCTTGTAGGTTTTTGTACCATGTGACTTGGTGACGTTAGGTGACGTTTTGCAGGGCCGGCTTTATGTCGGACAAAAGAAATCTAACCATGATGCAGTAATTCTAGAGGCAGCAAAGCAGACTAACCAAAGATCTCATAGTAAACAAAGGAATGTGATACTGCAGTTAAGTCTCAGAACAAAGCTTTTACAATGTTAAAAAGTACTCACAACTTTCAGAATTTGATTGAGTACAAAAAGTTGCAGGCTAACGTAAGGAGGGTAGTTAAATGAGCAAAGAGGGAGTTTTGGAGGTCCTTCTGTAATTCAGTAGGATGGGAAACTGACATTAGTAAAGTCTGGGGAATGATAAAAAAGATGCATGAGATTAAAAGGGAGTATGGATATTCAGTTCTAAATGATAATAACATAATAACAGTTACAGATGGGGAAAAAGGCAAAATGTTAGTTTTGTGGTTTTTCATTCCCTGCTAAATCAGAAGTCAGAAGCCGCTAGTGTAGATCCAAATTCAGTCTTTATTGCAACAATTAAGTTACAACCAAGGCCGGACACTTAAAGTGTGTCCAGTACTGTTTTATACCTATTTTTATACAAGTTCTTATCATTTAACAATATCTCGTCACTTAAGCATCATCATTCCTTCAACCATTCACAATCATTGTTTTTTACATCAATCCACACCCCTAGGTGATAAGTTTGTCCATCATTTCTTTTACTGTTTGGTCCCTCAGCCGAACGTAATGGTGGTGCGACCATCTCCACTTGGTTTTTTAAAAATGCTCAGCCGTGAACTTTTGAGGAACTCGGGCGAAAACCTTCCTTCAGTAGCAAACCTTGGTAGCTTCAACCTGTTGCACATTGTCTAATTAGAGGGTTGATAAAATATTTGTCCTTCAACATAATGATAAGGCATAACACTAATAAAGGTGGATATTCATGCATTCAGGTCTAACATAAAGTAGCTAACAGAACATTTGAGGCTAATACAAGGTGCAAATACATACTCAATTGATTACATTGTGTTGATTACATTATAATGATTACATTGTAATGATTACATCACGGGTATATGGCATGCTTTTTAAAAATACCGTAATGATTATATTCTACATTGTATAGTGCTAAATAATATCCCATATATTTCCCCCCCCCGGGTTCGAGTCTCCGCCTGGGTCACATGTGTGTGGAGTTTGCATGTTCTCCCCATGTCGTCGTGGGGTTTCCTCCGGGTACTCCGGTTTCCCCCCGCAGTCCAAAAACATGCTGAGGCTAATTGGAGTCGCTAAATTGCCCATAGGTGTGCATGTGTGAGTGAATGGTGTGTGAGTGTGCCCTGCGATGGGCTGGTCCCCCATCCTGGGTTGTTCCCTGCCTCATGCCCATTGCTTCCGGGATAGACCCCGGACCCCCCGCGACCCAATAGGATAAGCGGTTTGGAAAACGGATGGATGGATGGATATTTCCCCGCTTTGGGATTCTAAAGAGTCCCACACACAATTCTGTCCATCCAGCCTAGGAGGGAGGGCTAAAACCCTAAGATCTAGGGAAATTCCACTCCCAGCCCGCCACAGGCGCGGCCCCCCTTTGGGGTCCATGGCTGACATGGCTCACAAACTATCAACACTCAGAATCAACCAACAGCAATGAACTCCCCAGGATACATTGCAAATATTATCAGGAATACATAATCTACCAGGAGTACATCACCTACCACAAGCTCATTACATAAACATATACGGCTAATGCAAAGATAACTGAAAGGTTAACTGATAACACTGTAGATTACTATAACAGGCACTCTGTCATGAGCAGGAAAGTCCCAGGTGTCGTGGGCGGCAGGCAGGCTGCAGCGTTTCCAACATGGAGTATTCACAGGCGGTACGGCCGAACTTCAGCTATGGGCAGGAGCGTATCCAAGGTGTCTATGTCGCCATCCGTTTCCGTGTTGGTCCAGGAGGTTGCCGCTCCAAACGGTCCTCCCACCACTCTAAACATTGCAGCTATAGTCGCCTGCTGAGACAGCGCTTTTCCCACTAGGGAGCGAACAAGAGGAAGTACACAAAAAAAGATTAGTAGCAAAGCAAGAATGAACACAGCACGCACACAGAGTGCTTTCATAAGGGCTTACTGCCAACTACCCCACACATTATAGCACCAGTCAAACAACCCGTCATGTTGTCCCGAATTTCTCGCCATCTCACCCTGTAACCCCTGCAACTTTCTCATACCCTCAGTAAATGAAACATCCAGGGCTGTATTATTGGGAATAAATGTACAGCACTGATCCCCGAACAGCACACACACTCCCCCTTTTTCTGCCAGGAGCCAATCCAGGGCCATCCTGTTCTGTCATGCCATCAGACTGGTGGCCTGAAGCTGCTCCCCCAGAGATGCGAGTGCCTCCTGAGTATAGTTGATAAACCTCTGCTGATTATAGTACAAATAATTTATCCATTCCACATTTTTGTTAACAGTAGGCCAAATTAATATGGATTCAAACCCTGCAGCTATATCACTTCTCACCTTATATTTCTCTGGAATGCCCCTCGGCTGGCATATGGCATCTATATACACACTGGGATCATCTTCGCAGCTCGTAACAAACCTGTGGGACCTAGAGGGCTGTTTGTCAGAGTAAATATCCACCTGGCTAGCTAACATCCCCCTAGTGCAGAGGCCTCCACAATTATTGGGGAGAGGAGGCCTCAATCCTCCCTCCTGACCACACAGCCACCACGTATCTGCCAGAGGTACGCTCTGGTTCTCTAATGCATCCAGCGGAATGACATCTGAGTCCTCTATAGGCCTGTGTGGGGGGCTGACGTCTGAGTCCTCTATAGGCCCGTGTGAGGGGCTGACGTCTGAGTCCTCTATAGGCCTGTGTGAGGGGCTGACATCTGAGTCCTTTATAGGCCTGTGCGAGGGGCTGAAGTCTGAGTCCTCTATAGGCCTGTGTGAGGGGACCGACGTCCGAGTCCTCTATAGGCCTGTGTGGGGGGCTGACGTCTGAGTCCTCTATAGGCCTGTGTGAGGGGCTGACGTCTGAGTCCTCTATAGGCCTGTGTGAGGGGCTGACGTCTGAGTCCTTTATAGGCCTGTGCGAGGGGCTGAAGTCTGAGTCCTCTATAGGCCTGTGTGAGGGGACCGACGTCTGAGTCCCCTATAGGCCCGTGTGAGGGGCCGACGTCTGAGTCCTCTATAGGCCTGTGTGGGGGGCTGACGTCTGAGTCCTCTATAGGCCCGTGTGAGGGGCTGACGTCTGAGTCCTCTATAGGCCTGTGTGAGGGGACCGACGTCTGAGTCCCCTATAGGCCCGTGTGAGGGGCCGACGTCTGAGTCCTCTATAGGCCTGTGTGGGGGGCTGACGTCTGAGTCCTCTATAGGCCTGTGTGAGGGGCCGACATCTGAGTCCTCTATAGGCCTGTGTGGGGGGCCGGCGTCTGAGTCCTCTATAGGCCTGTGTGGGGGGCTGACGTCTGAGTCCTCTATAGGCCCGTGTGAGGGACCGACATCTGAGTCCTCTATAGGCCTGTGCGAGGGATTGACGTCTGAGTCCACTATAGGCCTGTGTATACATCAAATATCATATATATCCATCCATCCATCCATCCATTTTCCAAATCACTTATCCTACTGGGTTGCGGGGGGTCCGGAGCCTATCCCGGAAGCAATGGGCACGAGGCAGGGAACAACCCAGGATGGGGGGCCAGCCCATCGCAGGGCACATTCACACATCATTCAAATATCATATATATGATTTATTAAATTTAGATTTAAGTTTGCAGTCAATTCAATTTCCACGTTTCTCAATTTTCACGTTGCCTTTTTAAACGCAATTATGTGAATTTTAAGTAAAAATGTAGAATAAAATTGTTGTGATAATTATCAATGTCATTTCCTATGAAAAAAACTTTACTATTGTACAATATTGCCCAGCCATAGGCTGATTTCAAAATTGATTTACATATTGTCTGTCTGTCATTATACATAAGAACATAAGAACTATACAAACGAGAGGAGGCCATTCGGCCCATCAAGCTCGCTTGGGGAGAACTAAACTAATAGCTCAGAGTCGTTAAAATCTTATCTAGCTCTGATTTAAAGGAACCCAAGGATTCAGCTTGCACTACATTATCAGGAAGGCTATTCCATACTCTGACTACACGCTGTGTAAAGAAGTGCTTCCTTAAATCCAGCTTGAAATGTTCTCCCGCTAATTTCCACCTATGGCCACGAGTTCGTGTATTTAAACTAATGCTGAAGTAACTATTTGGTTGAACAGCATCCAAACCTGTTAGAATCTTATATACCTGGATCATGTCCCCCCTCAGTCTCCTTTGCTTGAGACTGAACAGATTAAGCTCAAGTAACCGTTCCTCGTATGACATTCCTCTAAGACCAGGAATAATTTTTGTGGCCCTACGCTGCACCTTTTCTAAGGCCACAATGTCCTTTTTAAGATATGGTGACCAAACCTGCACACAATATTCTAGGTGAGGTCTCACCAAGGAATTGTATAATCTTAGCATTACCTCCCTTGACTTAAACTCCACACACCTGGAGATATACCCCAACATCCTATTGGCCTTTTTTATTGCTTCCCCACACTGGCGAGAATGGGACATGGAAGCATCAACATACACACCAAGGTCTTTCTCATGATCAGCTACCTTTATTTCAGTGACACCCATGAAATACCTGTACTTTATATTTCTGCTCCCTAGATGGAGTACCTTACATTTATCGACGTTAAATTTCATCTGCCAGGTATCGGCCCAGTCACTAATTAAATCAAGATCCCGCTGTAGCTGCTGAGCCACTAATTCAGTATCTGCTACACCACCCACCTTGGTGTCATCTGCAAATTTCACCAGTTTACTGTATATATTGGTATCCATATCATTTATGTAAATTAGGAACAATAGTGGTCCTAAAATCGAACCCTGCGGTACCCCACTATGAACGCAAGCCCACTGTGACATTGTGCCTCTTATAACTACTCGCTGTTTCCTATCTGTTAACCAGTTATCAATCCAGGTCGCTACGGTACCTAAAATACCTGTCGCTTTGAGTTTAAGTAGGAGCCTCTTGTGGGGGACAACATCAAAAGCCTTTTGGAAATCTAAGTAGATGACATCATAGGCCTTCTTATCATCAACTTCCTGAGTAGCTTCCTCAAAAAACTCCAACAGATTTGTTAAACAGGATCTACCTCTCCTAAATCCATGCTGGCTATCCCGCAAAATGTTATTGGAGTCCAGGTAATCTACCATTTTCTCTTTGATTATAGCCTCCATAACTTTACCAGTTATACAAGTTAGACTGATTGGCCTATAGTTAGACAAATTACTTCTATCCCCTTTTTTGAAAATATGCGTTATGAAGGCGTGCTTCCAATCAGAAGGTACCACACCTTCAGATAAGGATTTTTGAAACAGTAAAGTTAAGGGTCGGCAAATAATATCCCTCATCTCTTTTAACACTATAGGTAAGATGCCATCAGGGCCCTGTGATTTATTTATTTTGAGCTTAGCTAGGCTTTGCAAAACATCTGCTTCAGTTATATATATATTAGCTATAGACAATGCTGGATAGGTAATAACTGGTAAATTACTATGGTCCTCAACAGTGAATACCCGTGCAAAACTATCATTGAACTAATTTACTATATCAATGTCGTTTACTATTATAAGACCCTTACTATCCTGCAGATTAGTAATTTCAGGTTTTAGAGCTCTTTTAGAGTTAAAATACTGGAAGAAACTTTTAACGTCATCCTTAGCTTCCAATGCAACCATCCTTTCGACATTTCTTTTAGCTCGTCTAATATAATTTTTTAACTCAGCCTGTAGACTTAGATATTCCTGCTTAATTCTGTCATCATCAGTTATTTTCCATTGCTGGAACAAAGCCCTTTTCCTCCTTACTTTATACTTTATTTCCCTAGTAAACCACCTAGGTTTCAATTTCCTAGATTTATTCTTGCTGGAAACAGGTATGAAGTCCTCTTGCACTTGCAATAATGTGCTTTTAAAAAATTCCCAGGCCTCTTCAACAGTTTTGTTATTTAACTCCATCCAGTTCACATTTTCTAGTTTTAGTCTCATACACTTAAAGTCAGCCTTCCTAACGTTATATATTTTTGATTTGGACTTAGCTCTTCGAACACTAAACTTAACCTCAAATTTGACCATGTTATGATCGCTACTGTCAAGTGGTTCTAAAATGTCTAATTTACCAATCCTGTCCTGGTTATTAGAGAGAACAAGATCAAGAATGGCATCTCCCCTGGTAGGGGTGTTAACAAACTGAGTAAAAAAACAATCCTGTACTAATTCCACCATCTCCAGTTCATTTTCTGAAGAGGCAGTGACAATGTCCCACTGCATTCCTGGTAGATTAAAATCACCCATAACTACCACATCATTTTTATTGCTCATAGTCCTAATATCACTGTATAACAATCTGCTTTCTTCAGCAGCTATATTAGGTGTTCTGTAACAAACACAGACAATTAGGCTATTTGAGTTTTTAGCATCTAATTTTACCCATATTGCTTCCGTAGTTTTATTTATATCAGTAAGTTCCCTTGCCTGCAAGTTTTCCTTTACATATACTGCAACACCACCTCCCTTTTTTCCTATACGATCCTTACGGAACAACGTGTAACCATCCATATTATATTCTTGTCCATCCTTTTCACTCAACCACGTTTCAGTTATTCCTATAATATCATAAGAGTCTGATGAGATAAAAGCCTCTAAATCATGAATTTTATTCCTAATACTTCTGGCGTTTAAATACAGACAACAAAGGGTAGGCCTATTACGGTGCCCACTTACAATATGATTATTTGGGGCTTTCCGTTTCCCCCCACTGACATAGTTAACTAACCTCCCTGCCCCCCCAGTCCCTAGTTTAAACATTCCTCAACTACTCTTCACATACGCCTCCCCAATACACTGGTTCCCCTCTGGTTCAGGTGCAACCCATCCGGCTTGAACAAGTCCCACCTGTTCCAGAAGGTCCTCCAATGCCCCATAAACCTAAACCCCTCTTTCCTACACCATCCTTTTAGCCACGCATTTAATTTCCTTATCTCAGCTAACTTAGCCTGACTTGCACGTGGCACGGGGAGTATTTCGGAGAATACCACCGTGGACGTTCTGCTTCTAAGCTTATTGGCGACTTCTATAAATTTATCCTGCAGAACAGCCCTTCTACCCTTGCCTATGTCGTTGGTGCCAACATGCACCACGACAACTGGATCCACCCCAGCTGGGGCCAAAAGCTTATCCACACGATCTGGAAGGTCTCCTACCTGGGCACCAGGCAGGTAAGACACCGTACGGGACCCTCTATCACGCGTGCACACATAACTGTCTACTCCCCTAATAATGGAATCCCCCACTAGCACAACCTCCCTCTTCCTGGGGGGAGGGGGCTCCTCAGTGCCCAAGGGCCCACCTGCCTCCCCAGTCCGTTCCGGCTCTAAAGCTGGAAGAACCTGAAACCTGTTCGACACAGTCACCTCAGGTGATGCCGCCTCTGCAACGTGTGTACGCCCTTTCCTGCGTTTACGACCTACGGTCACCCAGCTCTCTCAACCTCTCTGCTCTTCATTCTCCCCCCTCCCGGCTAGTGGCATACACACCTTCTCCCTAAAAGGCGTATTAACTTGCTCCTCTAACTCACTGTTGCATTGGATGAGAGCCGGTTGCTCCTCAAGGTCGCGAACCTTGACCATGAGCGAGTCCACTAGCTTACATCGCTCGCAGATGAAGTCCGACTGGACACTAACGTCCAGAAGGGCAAACATGTTGCAAACGCAACACTGAGCCGGCCCCATAATTAACTAACTCACTATGACCCCGTACTCCCAGCCCAGTAAATTTATATAGCGTATTTAACTTTAAAGATTAATTAGCATACCGTTAAATGCAATAAAGTGCCGAGTACACTAAAATAAGTTACTTGGGTTGAAACGGAACTTAATTATTATTTTTATTTAAAATTTTAAATCCGATAAATTTACTACTACTTACCAAAAGAACTTCTGCCTGAACCAAGTATGAACTAAAAACAAAACAAAATCGAAGTTGCTCTTGGGAGGTCGAAAAACCACAAAAACCTTGCAGAATTAATCAGGATAAAACATATAAAACGATAAATAATAAAAACTATACGATTAGGAAGCAATCAGTCCCGTGTACATGATCAGCCAGAAAATACTTGCATTCATCTAAACTTTTATAAACTTTAAACTGCCTTTGCTTGCTGGCCTGTGGGCTGATGGACAAACTTGAATGCCTTACAGGATAGGATAGGATGCACACTCTTCATTGTCCATTAAATCCCTCTATCAAGTGTCAATAGGCTCCAAACAACCAAATGTAATTAAAGAAAATTTAAAAAAAGGGGAAAAAATACAGAAATAACCCAAAATAAAAAAATAATAAATAAATAAAGACTAACCAAAGAAACTTAACTGTCCCCCTCAGTTATCAGTCATCAGTCAGTCATCACCCTGACTAAACTGTATAATGAGCAGATGGGACTGTCAGTACATGGTTAGATCGTGTTTAATACAACTGGAATACTGCATACAAGGCACAAAAGCACTGTGGGGAATAGAGCATTATGGGAACAGTAGTTCTATTATTACACCTCCTCCTTTTAGCTTAAGTCAAATGTGCTGTGTACCTTTTGACATTAATTTCTGTTACTGCTATCAACAACCTCCTTCTCTCTCTCTCTCTCTCTCTCTCTCTTCTACTGAACTTCCCTCTTTGTTCACAAGTCCATTCTGTCAGGTGGTTTTCCAGTCAACTTGACTTAGTAACAGTCCCTGTAGGCCAAAGATGACCTTTACAGTCTCTATAACATATGGTCTAGGAGTATCTGCAGGTCTGACGACTCCCAGCAGTCCCTTCTGTGCTAATCCAAACTGTCTGACCAGATGTCAGTTCTGCGAGAGGTCTGGAGCGGAGTCTGCGGTTGTAGTGTTTTGCCTGCTGACGCCTTCTCTCCTCATCCTGCTTGCGAAAAACTTGCAGATCTGGCCATTTAGGACCCAGCTGTCCACCATCTGGCTAATCTGTGCTGTGATACCGGGCCACCATACTGACAGTGTAGCTCTGGCTCGGCATTTTGTAATTCCCTGATAGCCTTCATGCAGACGCTGAAGAACATCCGCTCTCAAGGGGGGAGGTATCACAAGTCCTTCTCCCTTCATGAGAAGGTCGTGAGCAAGGTGAAAATCCATTCTGTGCTGCCAGTATGGTTTAATGTCTGGATCTAACTTACATCTCTCTGGCCATTCTGTGAAACAGTGGTTTGTCACTTGTCTGCATACGTCGTCTTCTTTCTGCACTGTCTTTATCTCCTCCAGCCTTTTGTCTCCACGTCTTTCTCTAGCTGAAGATGCCGTTCAATCAAAATGAATATTTTACTCACTTATCTTTTGGTCTTTTATGATTCCATGTGTACCACCTCCAAATTATTTTGGAGATTTGAATTTCATTGTATCCAAATTAATTTGGAACGGCAGACAACCCAGGAAACGCTTCTCAGTTTTACAGCGCACCAAATCAGACGGTGGCCTCGCCCTCCCTGATTTTAAGCTCTAGCATTGGGCATTTCAAATTAGGGCTATGCGCACTTGGACAGACGCAGGCAGTGTAGTGTCGTGGAGAGGTATTGAATCGGCTATAGTGCATCCCCACGGACTCCAGGACTTACCTTTCCCAGGGGTAGGTCTTTGTAAATCACGACACAAACTTGGTTGTATCTTTTCATCCACCTTAGCTGCATGGTACAACGCCAAAAAAGTAATAGGTCAACAATCTCCTTTATGGAACAATTTCCACTTTCTGTCAGACTATAAAGCTTTTGTTTGTCCCCCCTGGTCATCCAAGGGGGTTTTCACATTTTCTAATACGTTTGATGCGAATGTTGTGCGCACATTCCAGGACATTCAAAAAGAATACAGTCTGCCTGGCTTCTCATTTTTCTTCGACCTCAGGCTACGATCCACAATGAAGACCTATGCTGTGCCATGGAATTCTGTCTTAGATGATCACCCAATGTTTAGCTGGATCGATCCTGTCGAGGCATCTAAAGGCACAGTCACAAACATTTACAACAATTTACTCCTTAACGTTCATAAGCCTTTGAAGATTCTGTCAAAATGGGATTTAGAACTTTCTAGGTTAGGATTCCACCCGGTTTGGGAAACAGTGCGGTCAAATCTTTGCCTTACTTCCAAAAACCTTAGTCATGTACGTATTCACTTTAAAACTATCCATTGTTTCTATTGTAACTCTACAAACGGTATCTCATCAAACCTGCTCCCCATCCATACTGCAGCATTTGCAACACTGACACTACCGGTACGTTTCTACATGTTCTGGGACTGTCCAGTGACCCAACATTTATGGAAGCTTGTCACTCGTATGTAATGTGATCTTACTGGACTATACTTTGACATGGAGCCTTGCTTACTACTGCTTAACGATGACTTGATGTACCAGTTCTCATTACGTGATAAAAAACTGTTAAAGGCAGGCTTTACAGCTGCTAAGAAAACCACACTACAGCGATGGATACACCCTGATACAAACCTGAAGCAATTCTGGATTGTCTCATTCCATTACATTGTCTGTTTAGAGTATACAACTGCAAAGATTAACAAGGCAAAGCAATCACTGTAAATACCTGGAGGAATATGGCTGCTGCTCTTAAAGAGCTTCTTTGAATGGTCTAATTTATATGAGTTTGCTGCCAACATGTCAAGTGTGAAAAGTTGTTCTGTGTTTCCTTTTCTTTTTTTCTTTTCTTTTTTCTCCTTTCTCTTGCTGCTTTTTTGTCATTTATTCTTGTGGTATCTCTGTCCTGCATGTGCCTTCTGATAAATTGACGGAATGATAAAATTATAATCACAAAAAAAACAGCCTCAACTACAACATTATACATTTTTGCTGTACACAGTATCTTGTCACGGTTGATCAAAACATGATTCACCCCTGTATTCCCATAAAGTGTCCTGTAGGGCCTGGATTAGGTCCACAGCTCTAGCTAGATCAAGGGAAGGTGCTTGAAGCATGTCTGACAGATATTTGGCTTCCCCAAGAATCTTCCTAAGAACTGCTAGAATTCCAATAAAGGTAAGGTCTACTTGTGAAAGCAGGCCCCGTGCATCCACTGATCTCTCCGCACTGCTCTCTCCATCTATCTCATGTAGTACACGCAATACAGCTGGCAGTCTGTCCATGAGATTTTTACATGCATAGTACCTGCATGCCCATCTGGTATCACTGACTTTCTGTAGCTCTCTTGGTGCATCCTGATACATGTCTTGTTGAACTGACAACCATTTCTGGTGAACATAAGACCCTGACATGTACCAATGAAAAAAAACATGAGTTCCATGTGCGATCTTTTCAGGTATCGTGATTTTGTTGAATTGATAGATTAATTGTTGTGGCCAGCGTGCGTATATAAGATCCGGTTGTAGTTGCGTGTGGGACCACCCTGTAACCGGAGACGTGACTCTCCATGTGCCAGTATCTCCTTTTTGGGTCACCCCATTCAACAGCAGGGCCATATTTAATCTCCTCCTTAGCTTCCGCTTCTAAATGGTCAAAAAGAAAAAATGCTTGATCAGCAGACGACAGAAGCCGGGCCCGCATACAAACTCGCACCTCTTCCTCCCACTCCTCAAAGCTCACACCAGACCTGCCCCCAAACATTGGACACTTCCGGTCTCTAGAAATAAAAGTAAAACGTTCAGTATAGACACGAGGCTCGACCGAAACAGGTGGAGGTGCGGGGGAGGATTGGGTGGCAGTAGAGGGACCTGGAACTTCTGCTCGTTCCTGGTGCAAACGATCATTATCAGGCTGGAGCTGCCCCAACAAATTCCTGAGCTGCTGCACTTCGTCGTCCATAATGACAATAGGACAATAAAACTAGACGGCACAAACGAAGCCCGGCAAACAAAATTTACTCAAAATAGTAGTGGCTCCTGGGAAACTAATGCTGCTGTTTTGCTTTGCCTTTCCACTATGACAAATTAAACACCAAAAAAATAAAAAACCAAAAAAAAATCTCACCTAACCTCCTCAGGGAGCGATCAGGGAGTCACATCTGCACCATGTACTGGTGAAATCCTGCCGACTACGCCCACTCCGATATAAAAGCACACAAATTCATAATCACCGCCCGGGGGACGTGAAGACCATGAACACTGCCTTTATTATTCTGCGTTCAGTTAACACTCCAAAGGAAAAACCAAACAGCAAAGCAATTACTTTAAAAATTACCCACAAATGGTACAAATCAAATCATGTTAGAATAACACTCCAATCACACAAAGAAACCCAAACCCGGCAGCTATTACCTTGGGGTGGGGGGACACACTGTCAGAAGGTACTCCACAGGGTCACCACATCACATGGCGTAGATACACACACCAGGGGGGTGGGCTAAGAAGGCAGAGCGACCACGACCACGACCTACCCCCCCCCCCCCCCAAACCAGATCCTCACCACCCAACACCAAGCCTCCCCAACGGCGCCCCACGGTTTACGTACAACAAACTAAACAAAACACATAAATACTTAATACTAATTAAACAGGAAACCCGAAAACAAAATAAAAAACGAAACAAAAGCAGAAAACAGCAGCAATTGTAGTGGCTCAGTATCCCGCCGGCTGCCTGGCTCACGCTGGTCCGGGACACTCCACCAAATCGCCATCCACTGACTGAGTACAAGCGCTATTAAAAGGGAACCTTAAAACGGGAAACAACTGCAAGTGGCTAGATTACCAAGCCCTCGCAAACTGCAGCGATGGAGATGCCCACAACTAGGCTAATTTAGTGAGGAACCTTCCTCAAAGGTACAACGGCGACTCCCGCCTGCTTCAGATCACAAGCCTATGTTCTGAATCACTATTCTACCAACACACAGGTAGAAGATGAAGAACTCTCCTCAAAGTAGTGCTGTCAGTTGGACCTTGTAACATGAATAATCGTAGTGGAGAGTTACAATTATTATTTTAATTTGAAGACGTGAGATTTTTATTGGGGGAGGGTCCCACCTTCAGAAACAGCCAGTGAGACTCGTTTACCTCAAACCTTCTGACCATGTGAGTCTCATTAATGAAACCGTATCTTAAGCCCAGCCGGAGCCCACCTCCCCAAGGGTACACTCTACTTTCCCAGAAAATGCCAAGATGGATTCAAATTCAACTCCCAAACCTACTGTCAGTTTTTAGAAGACACTTTCTTCAAGCAGTGGTACAGGATAAAGTCAGCATCTTTCAGGAGGACCATGATTTTTATGCAGGACAATGCTCCATCGCATGCATTGAAGTACTCCACTGCATGGCTAGCCAGTAAAGGCCTTAAGGATGACAGAATAATGACATAATCACCTGACATAATCCCTATTGAGAACTTGTGGGCCCTGCTTATATGGGAGATTTACAGTGAAGGAAAGCAGTACAGCTCTCTGAACAGTGTCTGGGAGGCTGTGGTTGCTGCTGCACAAAAAGTTAATCGTCAACAGAACAAGAAAATACCAGATTCCATGAATGGAGGACTTATTGCTGTTCAGCAGCCGGACTGCTTGGGGGAAGAAGCTATTGCACAGTCGTGCAGACCTGCTCCTGATGCTGCAGAATCTTCTTCCGGATGGAAGAGGGGTAGTAGACAGTTGGTGGGTTGGATGGTACCGGTCAGTCACAATGCTGGTGGCCTTACGGATGCAGTGGGAAGTGTAAGTGTCCTGCAGGCTGGGGAGGGAGCTGCCGATGATGCACTCAGCGGTCTGCACAGTCTTCTGAAGGGTCCGGACCGCTGAGCGCGTCATCAGAAGCTCTCCAGCCTGCAGGACACTCGCACTTCCCACTACATCCGTAAGGAGGTGGCTATATTGCTCACTAATTGATATTTCATGTCAGAATTGTTTATTTGGAAATTATGTGATGTTTGTTTATTAATCGCACTTTGAAAGATGATAATGAACAAGGGAGATGGGAAAATGTAGGTGTTCCATTTAGTTGCATAATAATTGTGCACACTAATAGTTGTGTAATAATTCTGCACACTAATAGTTGTGTAATAATTCTGCACACTAATAGTTGTGTAATAATTCTGCACACTAATAGTTGTGTAATAATTCTGCACACTAATAGTTGTGTAATAATTGTGCACAGACATGTATTCCCCTGATAATGTTCACACTCACATTTCTGGGAACATTGGGAGCAGCGTGTGGCTCTGTGGGCTAAGCCTGTGTGCTTGTAATCAGAAGGTCGCAGGTTCAAACCCAGCCTCAGCCTGTGGGTCCTTGAACAAGGCCCTTAACCCCTGGGTGCCGCTACAGGTGGCAGCCCTTCGCAGACAACTTCCTCTATGGAAAAAAAAGAGCAAGTTGTGGGAGGCGTAAAGACAATTTCCCTACAGGGACAATAAAAGTGTCGGTTATTATTATTATTTCCCTTGCATAACATTCAGGCTTCAGGTTCATTAACATTTTGGACTGACTGATGACACTATATTTGTTTATTATTAAAATTAATCCCAAAAACACAACTCGCCTAATAATTGTGAACACAGTGTATTACATTGTGGGAACCAAATGTCCCCCACGATGAGATAAAAACCTTTTGCCATGTAAGGATATTTTTCACTCCCCACACCCCACAAACATAACCTCAATTTCATAAAAAAATCTGTGAATAGAATCACAAAACTGGAAATACCTAAAATCTTGTATTTTGTTTGCTTACTTATGGTTAAGGTTGGGGCTGGGTAGACTGTCATTGTTGGGATTAGAGTTTTCACCATAGAAACAAATGGAGAGTCCCCACAAAGACATAATTACAAACCTCTGTGTGTGTGCGCGTGTGCGTGCGTGTTTGTGTGCGCATGTGCGTCTGTGTGTGTGTGCGCATTAGCGTGCATGTGTGCGCCTCTGTGTGTGTGCGTCTGTGTGTGTGTGCGTCTGTGTGTGTGCGTCTGTGTATACCTGGCTACAGAAGATGGATGGATGGACAGATGGAATTTGCAACCTTACTAAAGAGTAGCAGAAGCACTTCTGACACTTGAACCCTGATGATAAGTACAATTATTTATGTAAAAGTGCATCAGTTTTGTACTTAGTGGCATTTGCCAAACATGCTTGTAAAGGTGAATTCTGCCAGAGGTCAGTGCTGTGGGTTGGCGTTTGGCTCAGTGGCTTATATCACTATGCTCCTGTGACTAAGGCCCTTAACCCCAAACGCACCGGTGACTGCCTGCGTCTGCCTTCTCAAAGAAACAATTTTAAATTGTTTGACTGTGGAATTTGAGCTTCATGGGTCCAAACCTGCTTAGTCACACCGCCTTAAGTTTGCTGCTCAACTCGCCGCTTTCTAAATTGTAAGTCGCTTTGCAAAAAAATATCTCCAAAATAAAAGTAAATGTTCTTTTTTGCAGGAGAAAAAATGATCAACATGTGTTTCAAACGGTACAAAAGTGGGTCTGACCTTCATGCAGTTTCAACAAAACGTGGGTGGGGACAAGGGACGTCGCGATATAATGTGATCATACGATTACGTTTGCAGCAAAATAAAAGGACAGCGATAATGGTTCCCAGCAACACAAACCAAAGACAATTGGATGAAAGCAGAGTGGAATATGGGAGTATGGTAGACGATCCTTTCATAGCATCCAGATTTCTTAATGTTTGCTAGGCTGAGTTTGTTTATATGGCGAGGAGCCCAGCACCAAGTTACACAAGAAAATAAGCTGGAGGAAAGCAGCAGGCAAAAGCCTGACCCAGACGCAGCCCCGGTGCACGCCGGTTGGCGGCTGGGGAAACTTGCCGCGTATCGCCCCTACGGCGGCTGTTTCAGCTCACGGTAGGAAGCCGCCATCTAGTGGTGCGCTTTTGGAATTGCATGCAGCGATAAAGTTCCTCGAAATTATTACAGTATCATGGACCTAAAGACTCATTGAGGTTTCACTCAAAACACAATATTGTGCAGTTTGGGGATTTGCGTTGGTGTTTTTGTGCTCATCATCACAGGTCCTGAGGGCCCATACATGCTGGTGCTGAGCTCTGTTACTGATATTCTTAAGTATTATTTTTAATAATTGTTGCACTTGGACTCGATCTTTTATACAATGTTTTGTCGCTTTTAATCTTTCCAAGCATTTTGCATACCGGGGCGACGCCCAGCACCGTACAGTGTCAATCTGCTTCCTCATTTGTATGTCGTTTTGATAAAAGCTTCTGATAAATAAGTAAAATGTAAGTCAGTATAAATGTATATACAACAGTAACTATGGTAGATTTCTCTCTGGTAGGTCTCTCTGACCTTACTGCACTGGGAGAAAAGCCCAGTGTAACATGGGCTAAAATGTAAATGTGTAGTTTTTTAGATCTTAATCTGAAAATCCGTTCTTCGTTTTCCCAGAAGGTGGCAGCACATGAACACTGCAAAACTGCAAGCTTGGCTTGTCGCTTTGTATACAATAGTGCGCTATCCGTATATTAAAAATACTACATAATTACATACATCAATCAATATCAAGAACAGAAAGATGCCCACACAATATACCAAAATCTTAAAATCCCCCTTGGCAGCATGTTACGCTGTAGTTTGGTTTGTCTAAGCTCCACACTTTCCCAGAATTACCCTGGACTGCTTCCAGTACGGAAGCCCAAAGAATCAGACACGAAGCTCACATAACTTGGCAAGAGGCCCCTGAATTACCTAAAGTGGATGGAGTTTTCACCTCGGCCCATGGGGATTCAGAGCAGACACAAATGAGCGTGAACCCATGTGTGATTTACAGTAAAAGGTGACTGAACACAATACACAGCCTCTGTAGTGTCTCCACTGTCCAGCAGGGGGTGCCACATGAAAGCTGCCCAGCAGGAGTAAACAGGTTTCCGGAGATGCTGCATTGCAGTCCCACAGTCCTCTAGTCTTAAGTGCTCAAATGTTGTGGCCCCTCTATACCTTAGTCTCATAGTCCATAGTGCCCAATTCCCCTTTGCCCCACTTCCATGATCCACAAGTCCCTAGTCTCCTTGTTTCTTAGTCCCATGGTCCCTAACACTGTAGCCCCTTTCCCTCTGGTCCCCTATTCCCTTAGTCCCATAGTCTCCTAGTCCTGTGGCCCCTAATCCCACAGTCCACTACTCCTTAGTCCCCTAGTTCCTACTCCCTATTCACCTTGTATTAAGCAGGGAGCAGGATTCTGAGGCCATCTGATATGCTTTACAATGAAGCTGTGCTAAAACCAGTATATGCATGAGGGTGTTTGCGCTGCCCTGCACTAGACTGGAAGTTCCTGTAAATCACTTATATGAAAGTGCCTGTGGAACACAGATAAAATCCACATGTCTGAGGTGGCTGGCATCTGGTCTTTCTCATGTGTCAGGCCTGCGATGCAGCATTCAAACACATGGTCTCCTTTTACAGCCAGCAGGTTACGCAAACGTACCGCTCAATCGGGGCCATGTGGACAGCTGTCTGCCATCTCTGATTGGCCGTCGAGTCCACGGACCCCAAAGGTTAAACTGGACACTGGCAAGCGTGTCTGATTCATCAGATTCCCGTCTGCTGGGTTGGGCAGCATCACATTGAGGAAGAACCTCATTGTGTTTTCAGCTACCTGGCATTAGGAGCTGATTACTTCAAGTCATTAGGACTTTTTTCATAGAGATTCTCTAGCTGAACAAGTAGAGTGTTGCATTTATGATGCATTGGTCATGGGTTCAAATCCCCCAAGAATATGCATAAAACATAACCCTTCCCACTGCTGTAAGTCACTTTGGATAAACAAGTCTGGTAAATGCAAAAGTGTTTCTACAAGTGGTACAACAGCATGCCCTACTGGTCAGATTAAAATGCTGTTTGGATATATTCGATTTCATAATGTGGCTTCTAATTATAACGTCAATGTGTAATAGGAATTTATTGGAAACGTATTCACTACTTCTTTTACAAATGTATTTATCTGGACGAATTGGTCCAATTGGTCTCTCTTACCTTAGACCCCTGGGAGAAAAGCTTAGTGTCCATGGGGTTAAATGTAAATGGATATTCTATGTGATGAGTAATATAATCTGGGTTAAGGACGACTCAGATGCAGTAGCTCTGGGAAAGACACAGGCTTTATTAAGGGAATACAGCAAACAACACTTGGAAGAATGATGACGGAGCTGAGGAACCATGAGAGCAGGAACATTTATACACAGTAATCACCGACGGGAGAGAGGTGTAGGAGGCTAACAGACCAGGGTGGAGAACGTCAATGATGGGATACAGCTGGGGAGAATTAGGAGAGTTACGGAGGGCCATTAGTGGCCTCTGCTGGCCCAAACAGGAGGAGACGGGACAGATCGTCACAAGTACTAAGATGTGATGCATCCATCTTCCAAACACTTATCACAAGGGTATCCCAGAGCCAATTACAGGAAACGCAGGGTACAAAGCTGGGGTCCACCATGGATACAATGCCATGTAATCACAAGGAACAATCACAGTTATGGAGTCCGGACAATTTACAGATGCCTGTCTGAGTCGCTGCAGGAAGAAACCCATGTGGGATAAAGAGAGCAAACAAACGCCACACAGACAGTATAGGAGAAGGATGGAAACATTCAACACTGCAGCTGCAAGGCAGCCCTGTTACCCACTGAGCCGCCCCTCACTGGATTCTCATGGTTAAAACAGGACAACATGCCCAATACATTCAAAATGCACATGTGGAGGATTTCAGCCATATGGTTTTGAGTAACTTCTACACCCACGTACCATGTGTGAGATGGAGCCGGCCAGTTCCTCTTATGGTCCAATTCTGCTCATGCGTTACTAAGATTATGGTACTTAGGTCCTCCATCCATCAGATCCTCTTCTCACTGTGGTCATGCTCATCCACTCTGGACACTGTAAGCTTGGTAAAAGACTCTCATCTCTGTATCCTTGGTAGCGAAACAAAAAGGGGGTTTGCTGAACTAGATGGGCTGAGACTGGAAACAAAGAGGATCGTGAGGGATCACAAATGGGAGGACTGGCAACCGGGAAGGTCACAGGCAGCAGGAAGGTTTAACATCAATGACCGGACTGGAGCTGACGAGACAAATAGATACTTAAATGCAAAGACTAACGAGGGGCAACAAGCAACAGGCATGAATCATGAGGGTCACGCTAGTGAGGAGACAGGAGGGTCAGGCAGGTGTGATGGGTAGGACATGACAGTGGTCATGTGACACGGGCTGTTACTGTCACCATGAGGAAACGCAGGAATGTAAACAGCTTGGAAAAGGCAGCTGGTGTTTTTCTCCTTTATTTCTGTGTGAGCCTATAGTGGGTCCCGTGTTGGATGGGATCCTGTCTCTACTGCATGTCAGTCGTAAGCGGATCACACTTCTTACCGTTAGGGTGATGCCTGTGGTTTACAGTGGCTTGCAAAAGGCCGTCCACCTGAACTCACAGGCCGAACAAGGAGAGCGCTGATCAGAAATGCAGCCAAGAGGCCCATGGTGACTCTGGACGAGCTGCAGAGATCTACAGCTCAGGTGGGGGAATCTGTCCATAGGACAACTATTAGTTACAGGACAACCTGTAGCAGGACTTGTAGTCTTTCAGGCACTCGGCCCCAGATTTTTAATTACTTTGACTTTAATGAATCCGAATGTGGCCATTAGCAATGTCATATATATATATATATATATATATATATATATATATATATATATATATAATATATATTCAGGACGCTAATTGTCGCACTGCCTTTATTGTTATTTATTCTATTCTACTGCCTTTATTGGCCCTACTACCCCATTTCGTTGTGCTCATACACAATGACAGTAAAGTTGACTTTGACTTATGAAGTGAGAAGGCCATGGATAGAGAAGTTGTGCTAATGCTAACTGGGACTACGGCGGTCAGATTTATTGGACCCAGCTGATGGGCTCCACAAGTCCCCACGTGTTCTGAGCTACAGATACAGCTAAACTGTCTGACAACAAGCCAGTGAAGTCAAACAGCCTGCAGGGCCAGTCACCCCATCTGGGCGCAGGAGCCCAAAACAGAACAAAGGCTTTTGTTTTCTGACTTTGACTCACAATTGGGCAAATAGTGATAAATCATCCTCCCCCCTGAGAGTTACCCCAAAACACATCATCTTTCACACGTTGTTCTGTTGATCATGTCCCCAAGAGGGAAGCCAGACTTTCCCAGAATGGCAGCTGCTCACTGTAACATGCATTAAGAGATTGAAAAGTGCTGGTGAACATCCTGCCTGGACGCTGGCCACTGCGATGGTGAACATGAATAGGGTGAATGGAATGATATATGTGGACTTTCATGGAATATAAACTGTGAATCGTCCATTTATCCAGCAAACCCCACTATAACAGTACCACCACCCAGTCCACCCGCCTGCATCCTGAAATATCACCTGAAATATCAGGCGAAACATCAACACAAGCAGATGGCTTCCATATTAATGCAATGGGAGCAGAAACAGCTGTGGGCTGGCCCCCCATCCTGGGTTGTTCCCTGCCTCGTGCCCATTGCTTCCGGGATAGGCTCCGGACCCCCCGCGACCCAGTAAGCGGTTTGGACAATGGATGGATGGATGGATGGATATATATATATATATTAATATATATATATATTAGGCAGTCACATAAACTTTTAAAATGATCTCCATGTTGATTTAAACCTATGATATTATGTCTGTCAAACTGTTTGCCCTTAACCGTTTCAAAATCTCTCCTAAAGTCATCCCAGTATTGGCAGTATTTTCAATATACTCATGTATTTTTTGACATGACCACTAGCTCACCTCATATAGCTAATCAATACCTCAGTGACTTTTCAAAACTAGTTTCATGAATTAATTGAGCTGGTGGTGAAATTTCAATTTCAATACATGAAATGGCCGAGGTGAACCTGAGGAGAGGTTTAGGAACCATATTGGTGTTCATCTAGCCATCCAACAAGATATCAGTAACTTTTTGGAGAACATAAGAAATTCCTTTTAGTTTTTTTTGTTTTACTCATAATTTGCACATGTTCTAATATTAAAATTTGTTTTTAATACTGAGAAAATATAAATTTACTACCCAGATAAATAGCATTAAACATTAAACATTTCCTATGACTCCCTAAGACTTTTGCACAGTACTGTATATATCTCAGGATTCCTAATGAAACAGGATTTATGTGATTTTTTTCTGGTAATTGGTAATCACCTACACTACTTCATTGATGATCAGGTGCCTTTCTGTTGTTGTTGTACTAACGTGACTTATTAAGATTTTGTGTTATTTATGTTTACTTAGTTAATATATGATTAATTTGATTATGTTATTATCTTTACTAAGTTACCTCAGGACCGCTGTAGGTTTTGAGTTAATAAACTGTCTGCCGTCTGCCGCCCCCTGCTGGCCAAAGCGTCGCCGCTGCGATATCAGGCTGCTGCGCTCAGTGAGCAGAGAGCGCGGATTAAGTCTGTTACTCAGTTACGTTCTGGGCAGCGCGGAACCGGGACATTAATGGGATAGAATAGGAAGCCTTTATTGTCAGTGTACAGGTAGCAAATACAATATATAGAAAGAAATATAAAATATACATATAGAGGGGAGGGGAAAAGCTCCCCCCACTCATCAGCCTTAGATTTCATTACATTTTATTTTTTTCAGAATCAGAATTCACTCTATTGGTACAACTGCATGTACTATGAATTTGTTTAGGCAGTTTTGGTGCATTAACAGCCAACATAGAACATACGTCAGAGAAAAACAGTCATTTTGTATGTTTGTTCAGCTTACAGAACCCAATTACTTGTTTTATTAACATACATCACACTTCAGACAGAGTAAAAAGGGTTATACTGGTTATAAAGCAGAGATTTTACCTTTTTGCCACGGAGAAGCAGCGACATGTGAGACTCTGATACGGTAAAAATGATTCCTCCAGCACACAGTGAGCTATCCCAGCATGCACAGCGACACGGGGGAGTTTGCCCCCCCCCATGTCACCTTCCTGTCCCCCCCTGACAGAGACACTTCTCTGTTTGCAGTGTTGGGGTCCAGCGTCAGCTGGCAGGAGCCTGTAGGCAAGAGGAAGAGCCATTAATCCCATGACGAAGCCCAGCATCTCCATCATTATCACTGTCACACCTCACACACTCACTCACACAGAACTCGCTCCAATACACACATTTTATTCCCAATATACTCATGTAGCCGCCCGAGTCTGCGGCGCTCCGGCTGCCCCCTGCGCTGTGAGACACGCCGCGCTGAGAGACTCGCTGGGGCCGAACTGCACTTTAGCCTGCGCTCTATTATTCTGTACGATACATAAAATATAAAAAGTCAAATATGTGAATTACCTCAGGAAATGTTGGTCGCCCGCGCGACGCCGGCGGGAAGACGCGCCGAAATGACGCGGGTGTTAAACTAATAGGCTTAATTACAGGTAAATAAAATTACAAACAGCATTCATCAAACATATTAACCATAAAATTACACAACAAAGATTACCACTAAAAGTGAGTTTGTCTTTAGGTCACAATATGAACGTCTTTTAATCCACTTTGGACACACACCTCTCTCCAGCAGCGCGCCAACGCGACGCTCCCAACGCAGACGCATCTAGGCTGGTTCTCCGCAAAGCGCAGCACTCGCGTATTACACCGCGTATGCGTACATGGAAACGTTCATATTTCTCTGGTCAAGCTGTGTACTTTACACATGTGCACGTGCCCTATTTAAGTATTAGTAGTAATTCTGATATTCCCTGCACACGTACCACAGCCGCGAGGTCTGTGTATGTTTCCCTACGTTTTACAAATTCAGAGCGGCAGTTCACGGGGCTGCCAACTTTGATCAACTGGCTGGCGTGAGCTTTTCAATTTGGGACAAGTCTGCACACATATGCATACGCATTTAAATGTATGCAACAGTTCTATTACCTTGAAAATTGGCTGTAGGGTTTGCAAACTACCCCAATCCTCATCAAAATCATCTATGTTGGCGTTTAAAGACAAATTTGGAGTGCGGCAGGCGGTCGTCCGCGGAGGAGTAAAATGCATCATAAAAGTCTATACAAACACGTCCGCTTATACGTGCGCGGAGAGGTACCAGTCTGGCCGCCACGTGTTTTCTGTGTTGATTCCGGCTTCGTCTGCGCACTTACATGAGGATAACAAGACGCATGCGCGACGTGCAGTGCCACCAGAAATTGGCGTGGCAGTATGGTCACGTTTTGTCACGGAACATTGTCTTTACTAACGGTACAGATCGTATTAAAGTAGCATCTGATTTTTTTAAGAATGAGTGTCCAGAAGAGCTGTATATTTTCACAGACAAGAAAAAAATATTCCGAACACTATTGTGTCCTTCTTTGTACAGTGTCTTCAAAATTTAATGGCAGTATAAGTTTCTTAGAAAGCAGTGTCATGCGTACAAGGTACAATAAAATTCTAACCTGAAATTCTTACTTGCCTACTTTCATAAGCAGCATTATTTTTCATACAGTTCCATCCATCGATTTTTCTGGCACTTATCTAATATATAACATATAATCTATTTGTGTGTGTGTGTGTGTGTGCGGTTATATATATATATATATATATATATATATATATATATATATATATATATATATATATATATATATATATATCCATCCATCCATTTTCCAAACCGCTTATCCTACTGGGTCGCGGGGGGTCCGGAGCCTATCCCGGAAGCAATGGGCACGAGGCAGGGAACAACCCAGGATGGGGGGCCAGCCCATCGCAGGGCACACTCACACAGCAGTCACTCACACAGGCACACCTATGGGCAATTTAGTAACTCCAACTAGCCTCAGCGTGTCTTTGGACTGTGGGGGCAAACTGGAGTACCCAGAGGAAACCCCACGACGACATGGGGAGAACATGCAATCTTTGTCATCGTCTACTGGATATAAAATATCTTCAAACGGGATATTAAACAGTTCAATCTTGAGAAATAAATTAGCTATTTTAAACATAGAATAATTAACTGACTTACACTGGAACAGACCCAATACAGAAAAAAGTATTGCAATAATAACATCATGTAGCAAAATTTGTCAGAAGGTTTAGTAGTGACTTGGCTCGAATCGGAAGAGATGAAGAAAAGAAAATTATAAATGAGATTTACTGCTTTAACCTGCAAACCAGTCAGTTGTCTTACTGATACAGAAAAAATTGTAGGAGGTGCCTTACAGAATAAATTGTATGATTATATATAAACATAAGGCAGAAGGAGCCTTTGTTAGATTGTGGCAAAAATGGCTTGAACAAGGTGAGCAGAACTCAGCCTATTTCTTTAGGCTAGAAAGTCAGCAAGCCTATCATCAAGCTAATCATGACTATGTATAGTTATTGCAGTCACTGGATGATTAAATAAAACCAGACAGTAGTAAAACTGCATATAGTTCACAGTACATGGTAAACAAAAGAAGTGGGCTTGCAGCTCTAATCAAAGCGTGTTCTTCAGAGCGCCATCTTGACTCCTTCGTCCTTGTACAACATTTAATGCCACAACCTCATACTAACAAGTGAGACTGGAAACGAAGGAACCGACCAAGATGGTTTTCTCGCACTGCCCCCCGGTGGACATGACCTTCAGTCCTCCAGATAGATGTAAACTACGCATGCAAGTGTAGTCGTGTCGTGTGAAGTCATGGCCCTAAAGCACAGACTTAGGAGATGTTCAGTGTCACAGCCAGATTGGGTAAGACTGCAGGTGCCGTCTTAGGACAATATTAATGAATCTGAAAAAAAGTACAGTCAGCGAATGCACAAAAAGGGCAAATGTGAGGGAAGGAAGCCCCCCCCCCCCCCCCCGAACCTCACTGCTCATAGATACCGTAGCTCACACAAGATAAGGATGCAGATAAAAGGTTTTGATGAGCTGTTACTGAGTGATACCAAACGTTCCTGCTACCCAAACAAAGCGAGGGCAGTTTCCCAGCTTTCAGCATTACAGTGCATGATGACATCTAGGACAGGCTGGACCCTTACCCCACCGCCCGCCGCTGACTTGGTTTGGATCCCCTGCTGTAGCTACAGCCCACACTAGGCAGTGAGGAGCAGCCCCAGTGTCAGCCATTCCTGCTCTGACTGACTTCAGGGGGAACAAAGTGCATCAAAGCCCACAGCTACTCTCTCTCATCTGACTCCAGTTGTGTGTCACCAACACACTGGGTCAGACAATGTGTTTAATACATTAAACTGATCTTTACTGAATATCAGGTCTGTGGCTGGAAAATCATTATTAATGACTGATTTTAATATCAAGATAAACCTTGATTTTTATGCTTTAAACTGAAATGGGGTGAAATGAAAACTATGCAGCAGCCCTGATCAAACCAGCTACTCCTACCTGCCCTTTATCAGTGAGACTAGAGCACTTAGGGAAGGAGGTGGAGCCGCCGCCTTATTTAATGGGTTTGAATTATTTTTACAAGTCAGGCACTACTTTCTGTCAGAAGGGTAATTATGAATCTGAATGAACAGAAATTACATGTGGAGTTCCTCAAGGGTCCGTTATTGGCAGTGGGCAGTGGTGGCTTAATGGTTGTTGGATTGAATCCCCGACCAGCAAGAACACTGCTCTCTGGGCACTGAATTAGCTGCCCCTTGCTATGTCACAATGTCACATATGGGTTAAATGCAGAGGACACATTTCGGTGTTGTACACTGTGTGCTGTGGTGTGTCAACACTGATCACCAATTAGAATTATAATCCTCACTGAGCCTCTTTGTTCAACATCTACATGCTTCCATTTGCTCAGATTACGGAACATTATAAAATCTCTGGAACACTTAAGGCCATGTTGTTAGTAAAATTCACAACAAATAATAATCTATTGTTATACATTATAATCATGGCTTTAAATATTTATCAAAAGGCATAACACATTATAGGCATGCTTATTATGCATAATGAATGATGTTTGAAGCTCTCTTCTTTAGTGCACTATAAATACCTTCATAATGCATTATAATGATCGGTATAAGCATTAAGGATGCTTTGTATTGCATTATGAAGGTATCTATAGTGCCTTATAGATGAGTGTGTCATAAAGCATTCATACAGCATTATAATCATGGGTATAATGTGTTATGCTTTTTATAAATATTTATAGCTGTGTTTAGAATGCTTTATGAGTGCAGTATAATTAAGCAATAACATATAAGAAGATACTCCGGTATATCATGGCTGTGATTCAGTCAAAGGCACAAGGCTACAGGCCACCACAAAAAATTTAAAAAAATAGTTCTCATAACATCAGTGCAACTGGGAGGGGCCATCGTGTCCAAACCATCCACATACCTGGATAATTCAGTCAATAACCAATATAGTTTTGTCTAATATTTCCGGTGGCAGCAGTAAAACAACTAGCCAGCTTATTATCGGAGTAACTTTGCATTGTAAATGAAAACCATGCCGCAGATTATGAGGCAGATTGCAAAGTTCAGTTATTGGCATCTTTAATAGCGTGATCCTTAAAAGGACAGTTGGCAGCTTATAAAAACTTATTCTGGAACAGAAAAGAACAAATCCCACAAAACGGAATACATATGAACCTTTACTTTCACTGTCACCTATGTAAATTTTTTAAACTGGTGGAAACACAGGCAGGTTCTGAAAAGGCATCAAGTGACAACCAGCCCAGCACCGGCTCCATGTTGGTGGAAATGAGGCATCAGTACAGTGTTCCCAGGTCCAGCCCAAGGTCTGCTTAAGATCCACCCAACGGAAGCTGAAACCAGCCCAATAAGAGAGAGAGAGAAGGATTTCTCTCTAAACCAGATACGGAAAAGCTTGTTCATGTGTTTATTTCCAGCAGGCTAGACTATTGAAATGGTGTCTTTGCAGGTCTTGGTAATAAATCAGTCAGACAGCTGCAGCTCATCCAGGATGCTGCCACCAGAGTCCTCACTAACACCAAGGAAGTAGAGCATATCACACAGGTCCGTAATCACTGCACTGGCTTCCTGAGCATCATAGGATTAATAATTAAATATTACTTGTGTACAAGGCACTAAATGGCACTAACTTCCTTGAACCTTGTGAAGCATCCAGACCCCTGAAAGTTTACTCAGTGTCCCAGAATGAAGACCAAGCAGGCTGAAGCAGCTTTTAGTGTCTATGCTCCCTGTCTGTGGAACAAGTTTCCTGAAGACCTGAGGTCTGCTAACACTGTCAGTTCATTATAATCAGGGATTAAAACGTTTTTGTTGCTGCTTTGTTTCAATAAATTAAATTAGCAGGAGTTTAGTCATACGCTGCCTCTACAATCTCACTTCTTTTTAGTTAACTGTTTATTTGTATTTTGGGCTTTTAGACTTTTTAAAATTGTTTTTTAAATTGACAATGAACGTGTTTGTAAGTCCCACACCAAAGTTCCGAAGTATCGAAAAAGTACCACAGCTGCAATGATGCTTTTGGTACTGGAACTTCTGGTACTGATACTCGACTGGAAGTTAATGGAAAAGGGAAAGAACCAAAAGTACCGAACCTGGTGCAGTGGAAAAGCACCCTGAATAAACTAGCCTTACTTAGCAATTGGATTTAAAGTCCACTGAGATAAAAAGCTCATGTAAATGTGAAAGACCAGGAGGCAGCGGGAGAGAGAAAGAGAAGCTCCACTGGCAGTAGAAAATGAAACACAATAAAACACACTCCACCTCATACAGGGAGAGAGAAGTGTGTGTGTGAACAGACTCACAGTGTAAGAATTCTGCTCTGTTCCTGGGCACTAATACCGGTAGGACGGTGTCTTTGGTAACTAGAAGGAGACAGAGAGAAACAGGGATGTGAGTAAAAGGAATTTACTTGTGGGAGATGGACTTCACTCACTGTGGAGATAACAGCAGTAGGGTATTATCATTATGAGGGACAATAACAGGCATTTTAACAAACTGCAAATCATGGTAAGTTACACATAATACAGATTTTTGGTTTCTATAATGTAGAAGAAACATGTTTCATGTGATCTGGGTTTTGCAGCCAGTAGAATGTGAAGCTCTTTCACCAGTTATCACAAAGATTTAAACTTATTGTAAACAAACTGACTTGGTCACACAAATGTGAGGCTGACTGTACTGCATACTCTCTCTGCATGGTCCACATCGGGGGGGGGGGGGGCAATTCTACCCGCAAAGTCCAGTGTGTACGCAGGTCTTTGGGGTAACCTTTAGGTCAGCTGTTCAACCCCAGGTGTGAGACCCTTCAGCCAATCAGTCCTCTAATTAGTAATCCAGCAAAAGCAGCCCTTTCTGGGTAAGACTGGCCAGCCCTGGTCTATATTAACATGAACAGACTAGAAATGTATTAACCTGGTGATGGATCTCTGCCATTTTCATTCTGCAAAAATTCTCCAGTTGATCTTTCAGCTCAGAAACCGCCTTCCTCAAATTCCCAAAATCAGATCTGGGACTGACAGAGATTCTGGGTCCAAATCCAGCTTCAGGAGTGACAGGAAGAGCCTGGCGCCTCTACAGACACACAGTCTGATTAAACAGCTTCATCAATACAAATGTGTATTGCAATCTAATTAACAGGACCATTAACATCTGACCAATGACAGACTAGTTGAAATACAAATGACAATATGCATCCATTTGAATACTCTGGTTTTCTTATTGCCAAAGTAGCTGTTCTGTTACCTGGAGGAAATGGATGTGATCTTCTGTGTGTGAAAGCTGCTCCAGCTCAGAGTGTCTCCACTTCAGTTCATCAATCTCCTGCTTCCGTCTGTCCATGTCTCCTTCAGCCTGACTCACTGCAGCCTTCTCCTGATCTCTGATCAGCTTTGTCACCTCAGAGCGTCTTCTCTCAATGGAGCTGATCATCTCAGTGAAGATCCTCTCGCTGTCCTCCACTGCTGACTGTGCTGAGCTCTGTTGGTGACACAGGGAGCAGAGGACAGTAAATTACAATTGGCCCCTTTTGAGACTCCAGAGAGCCTCATTGTACAATAGAGATGTGAGCTGACAGGAGGTATAAAAACAGCACAGGGCTGGGGTTTGGAGCATCACCATGCTGGATGCCTCAGGTACTGAAACCCAGCCAGCACTGATTGGAAATGATCACTCATTAAGCTCATACACTGTCAGCTGCAGGGATTTGGCAGAGACTGGTGGCTGTATGGGGCAGGTTGGTTGTCACCATTAGGTCTCAGTTTAATAGGTGACTTTTTTAGTGGTTATTTGCATTACGCTGGGTTGTGAAAAGTTGCATTTTTCTCAAATAGGCATTTATGGTATTTTTTTAAATAAATAAGCTACTACTGCTGCAACACTTGGTTAAACTCTGTAATCTAGCAACTTTATCCCACTGACCCAGAATAACCCACAGCAGCATTAATTTGATTAATCCGCACAAGTCTGTGAATCTGCAATCTGTTGAATCTGAAAGAAGATACAATATGATCACAAGCCAGCTGTTATCTTCTCCTCAGGTTCATACTCACTGTGAATGAGGCCACAGCCTCTCTCAGCTCCTGCAGTTCCTTCTCTCTCATCTGAATTCTCTGCTGAAATTCCCTCTGTTTTTCACCCATTTGTTTCTACAGATAGGAAACAAGACGACAAAACAAGTTTGTTTCATTAGCTGAGATCACATTCATTTATCATCCTGTCCAAACTGGAAAGACACACAATAAAGGAACAATAAGGGGTCAAAACTCACCAGGGAAAAAGTAGCTAAGAAAATGACACGTAGACTAACAGAGGGAATGGGGCAGCTAGTGATGTTAAGCTTGACAATAAAAAAGCGATTCACTACATTCTGAAGCACAGCTTCAGTTTCCTTCGTTCCACCCTGAACACGTGACCATGGTCATCTGAAGCTTCATTCTGCACTCAACCATGTGACTGCTTTGGAAACTGAAAATGTGGCACAATCCTCATTACCGGTTTCAAACCTGTTGTACAGCACATATTTCGGCGTACACACACACTGCAGCGTAAGTTTTAATCATCATAATAATTTAATAATAATTCATTTTCAATAATTAATTTAATAATAATAATTGTATGAATGATAATAATAATTGTATGAATACATAATATCAGATTTGGGTGAGGGTATTACCCAATAATCTGTATAATTTTCCCAGTATAGAGACCAAGAAACAAATGATTGATGAGGCTTTGGTCAATATGCACAACCCTTCACCATAGTGGATAACGCAGGATTTAGGGAGGTTGTGGGGATCCTGGATCCAACCTACATTCTCCCATCCAGGCAAACATGAAAGGGTTTGGTGACAGAAACATTTAAGATAGAAAAAGAGAAAGCAAAGGAAGAGGTGAGAAATGCCAAAGCAGTAAGACTAACATCTGACATGTGGACATTCATACATATGGAAGCTTATTTAGCAGTCAAATGCCATTTTATAAATGATAAGACTGAGCTGTCGACCTTATTATTGGGAGCAGGAAAATTCCCAAAGTCTCATTCTGCAGAAAACATGGCTGCAGTCGAGGCAGCCTGATGGAGGAGTGGGGAATACAGAATAAAGTGCGATGGCTCACACTGACGCTGCACAAAATGTGATTGTCTGTGTCAGACACACAACCTGCATTGCAGGTTTCTGTAGCCAATCTAATGCTCAGGCTGCTGTAGCGAACTAACAAAGACAGATGTGAGACAATTAACCAATAACAACAGTGCAGGGAAAACAGGCAACAAGTGCAGTAACTTATATTAATGAACACAAGACTAGGAAAACTCCCACAAACACTGAAAGTAAGAAACACACACAAGGAATTCAATACTTAGAAAGTACAGAAACATGTGGAACATAATAAAACAAGGCACAAGCTTCACAAGCAGAACAGAGAACTAACAAACACTGGGAAGAATAGAAAAGCAATAATTAAATGAAAGAGGTGAGGTTGGTTCCTGACCTGCCTCAAACCCATAACCAGCTGGTCTCAGCCTCTGTGTCACACACTCATCCCATTGAGTCAAATGCAGCCATGTGGGGAAAAGGAAGAACACACTAGGGCCAAAGACGATGAGAGGACAAAGTGGATGGACAGCGATGGCTGCTGGCCACACGGGGAAGAGACAGAAGGACAGGCACTGAGACGAAGCTTCATTATTTATGTCAAAGCTGCTCCACGCGTTATTAATATTAGTGAAATGTGCCGGTAAAAATGACATGAAGGTAAAATTAAAGCATGTAGGTAAGAATGTGTGTTCAGTAGCCTAGCAAATGGATGTGTGAATAGAAACATATAATAACAGTGTAATTGTTTATATAGTTTTATATTGGGCTGTCCGGGGGCTTGAATTCCTGGTTAGATATTCAGTCCCACTCCAGCCCTGACTACTTTTACTTCATTTGTTCCAAGTCAGACATAATTCAGCATATCAGACAAAACAATGAACCTCTTTGTTAATATTTTCATAAATTTTGAGCTTCACTGGTTATCATTGAAAGCCAAAATATTATCCTATGGCAACCAACACAATGCTTTAAAGGCTGAACCCTTTAACCTTGAATAGAAAAGTATTAATCTACGTACATCTTAGTACCGAAAGACCTTTTATAACATGTACATTTGTACTGTGTTGATGTAGGTAAGGTAAGGTAAGGTAAGGTACGGAGGTAAGGAGCACACACTGAGTACAGTGCCTTACCGCACCCACCACACGACGAACCACCTCAGGGATGAGAACCTGAGTGCAGCCGTGCAGTGGGTGACACCTCAGCACCACACCAGTCCCAATGGAACAGTGTGAGTTTTATCCGGTGGCTGCAGTGCCAATCCTGCAAAACACCTCTTGATGGAGTATAGAAATGCATGGCGATAATGTGAAAAGTTAAACTTTATTATGAAAATATTATTTTATAATAATAATTGTCTAATGAAAATCGCAACATTATTACGAAACAATAAATTGTCAAATTAAAAAATTATACATAGAAGACAAGTGTTATTATGAAATATAATTTTATGAAATGTATGAAATTTTATGAAATTATTTAAAAATAAAAGGATACATTATTGAAATATTTATCATTTTATTTATATTTTTTGATATACTTATTTATTTTATTTTGAGTGTCATGGCGTCCCGTACAAACATCTTCGCCGGGCACGGCCTTACTGTACTGTGGCTCTAGTGAGTTCTTCTGTACTATGAAGGGTTACTGGCTTGTCGGATGTAAGGTACCACAGTTTAAATGGACTTCATATTCGTTTACTTACATTTTGCCCAGACTACCTTAAATCCGACAAGCTAGTAACCCCGCTAGTAAGACCGGACAAGTAGGTCATGACAACTTTACCGAACCAGACTTGATCTGAGTGTTTCGTAGCAATTACACGAACAAGTGTTAAGACAAAATCCATTTATTTAAAATTAACTTTTAGATAATAACAATAATTGATACTTTCACTGATCCCTTTGGGGAAATTGTTTTAGATAGAAAGGGGAAATTCTTTTAAATTAGCCTGACCTGTATCTCCGCCCTTCCTGTAGCAGCTGAGACTGTATCATGGCCTCTGTGTTCATCCATCGTACAGAGATAACAGATACACTGCTGGTGGGTACGGCAGTAAACCTCCAGCGGTTTGTCATGGTGGGAACAGACCTTGTCCTTCAGATGGCCGATGGCATCAATGAGCTTGTGCTGTTTTGCATGGTGGAGTTTGTTGTGAAGCTGCAGGTCAGTTTCACAGTAGGAGGCCAGACACACCAGGCAGGACTTGACAGCTTTGTGTTTTCTCCCAGTACAGACGTCACACTCCACATCTCCAGGTTCAGCATACTGGTCAGCAGGAGCAGCTGCTTGTAGTCCAGTCTTCTTCAGTTTCTCCACCACTTCAGCCAGCATGGTGTTTCTGCCCAGAACAGGTCTGGGTATGAAGGTCTGTCTGCACTGGGGGCAGCTGTAAACTCCAGCATGATCTTCCTGATCCCAGCAGCTCTTAATGCAGCTCATACAGTAACTATGTCCACAGGGAATAGTTACTGGATCCTTTAGTAGATCTAGACAGATTGCACAACTTAACTCATTTACAGTTGAAACCAAAAGTTTACATACACTGTATAAAAAGACATATAACTTTTTTTTCTTACTGTCTGATATTAAATCATACAAAACCCTTTCAGTTTTAGGCCCGTTCGGATTCCCAAAGTAATTTATTTTTGCTAAATTTCAAGAAAAAGTGTGAGAAAATTTTTTAGAGATTTTTTTAGTACTCTCTTCAAAGTCAAAAGTTTACATACACTAAGGTTACTATGTCTTAAAACTAATTGGGAAAGCCCAGATGATGATGTCATAGCTTTGGAAGCGTCTGATAGGTTAATTGACACCACTTGAGTTGATTGGAGGCACACCTGTGGATGTATGTAAAGGCAAACCTCAACACACTGCTTCCTTTTGTGACACCATGGGAAAGTCTAAACAAATCAGCCAAGACATCAGGAAGAGATTTGTGGACCTCCACAAGACTGGTTCAACCTTGGGAGCAATTTCCAGATATATGAAGGTGCAACGTTCATCTGTTCAAACAATTATACGCAAGTATAAACAACATGGGAATGTCCAGCCATCATACCGCTCAGGAAGAAGACGGCTCCTGAGTCCAAGAGATGAACGTGTTTTGGTGCGGAATGTGCGTATCAATCCCAGAACAAAAGCAAAAGACCTTGTGAGGATGCTGGCTGAAGCTGGTAAGAGTGTATCACTATCCACAGTGAAACGAGTCCTGTACCGACATGCGCTGAAAGGCTACTCAGCGAGGAAAAAGCCATTACTCCAAAAGCGACATAAAAAAGCCAGATTACACTTTGCAAATACACACAGGGACAAAGACCCTAATTTCTGGAGACATGTCCTGTGGTCTGACGAAACAAAAATTGAACTGTTTGGCCATAATGACCATCGTCATATTTGGAGGAAAAAGGGGGAAGCCTTCAAGCCTGAGAACACCATCCCAACTGTGAAGTACGGAGGTGGCAGCATCATGTTGTGGGGGTGTTTTGCTGCAGGAGGGACTGGTGCACTTCACAAAATAGATGGCATCATGAAGAAAGAACAGTATGTTGAAATATTGAAGCAGCATCTCAAGACATCAGCCAGGAAGTTAAAGCTTGGGCGCAAATGGGTCTTCCAAATGGACAATGACCCTAAGCATACTGCAAAATTGGTTACAAAGTGGCTTAAGGGCAACAAAGTCAATGTTTTGGAGTGGCCATCACAAAGCCCTGATCTCAATCCCATAGAAAATTTGTGGTCAGAGCTGAAAAGACGTGTGAGAGCAAGGCGGCCTACAAACCTGACTCAATTACACCAGTTCTGTCAGGAGGAATGGGCCAAAATTCCATTAAACTGTTGTGAGAAGCTTGTGGACGGATACCCAAAGCGTTTGCGTCAAGTCATTTAGTTTAAAGGCAATTCTACCAAATACTAAGCAAATTTATGTAAACTTTTGACTTTGAAGAAAGTACTAAAAAAATCTCTGAAAAATTCTCTCACACATTATCTTGACATTTAGCAAATATAAATTATTTTGGGAATCCGAACAGGCCTAACACTGAAAGGGTTTTGTATGATTTCATATCAGACAGTAAGAAAAAAAAAGTTATATGTCTTTTTATACAGTGTATGTAAACTTTTGGTTTCAACTGTACATCCACTGCAACTCTGGCTTCTGCCATTTTACCACGAACACTGATAGGATTCAGTCTCGTTTTCTCTCACAGTCATCTGTGTGTGACAGTGGGAGGAACTTCCTGCTTCTCAGACTGCAGCAGGTGTGGTTTTGGACTGAGACCAGACTGAGAAGAGCAGACTGGGCAAACAGTGGAGCTGCAGTTTATGAACAAAATAGTACATTATACAAACTGTACCCAAAGCAAACATTTATTTATCTTTTATGAGAATAACAGTTACTGACATTGTTTTTCTGTACACAAACTATAATCCTACTCTTTGATTTTTTGCAGTAGATAGAAATTAGGTATAAAGGTATAAGAGAGCAGATCTACTGAGAATGAATTTCTGTGTCGGTTTAGAAACATGTTTGGGATCATGTGGTTTCAGGTGAAACATGCAGGGATGTGCAGTTATAGACAGACTGTGTCAGGATTAGACAGAACAAGCTTTGACAAGTGCTGTCAATGCACAGATTTGTTTTTTTACATTATTCTATATACAATATTCATGAAAATATATGTCATCTCTAACTTTTCTTTCTGTGTGTTTGTGCAGGGAGTGTATTTATGTTAGG
The DNA here is from genome assembly GCF_023856365.1 of Brienomyrus brachyistius. Taxonomy (NCBI): domain Eukaryota; kingdom Metazoa; phylum Chordata; class Actinopteri; order Osteoglossiformes; family Mormyridae; genus Brienomyrus; species Brienomyrus brachyistius. The sequence continues at coordinate 86,401 of NW_026042745.1, forward strand.
AAGGACAGTCAAGTTCAGAGTGATCATTTTAATCATCCAAAATAATTCCATACTCTAATAATGAAAATTGAACACTACTCTTATATTTAAGCCAAAAGTTAATGGACCAGCTTCAGCCATCCCCAGGAACAGAAAGATCATATATCAAAAAAGTATCCAACAAATTCCAATAACTGCAGTACAGGGTTATGGGACACACACATCACAGGAAGCACAGGGCACAAGGCAGAGACACCCTGGATGGGATGCCAGTCCATCACAGGGCAAACACTCACTCACATGCTGAGGACAATCAAGAGACACTAATTCACCAAACTGCATGATCGTGGACAGCATGAGGAAACCTGAGGAAACCCACAGGAACACGGGGAGAACCAGAACCAGGACTGGGAACCACACCCACAAGCCTGGAGGTGTGAAGTGAGAGCAGCTGGTCTGAAGTCCTGAAGGGAGCTGTAGCGCCATTTCTTTGGAACAGTGTGGAGCCGTCCTGCATTACTGCTTATCCTGTATGGGGGGGTGGGGAGCCTGGAGCCTGTCCCAGGTGGCACAGGGCGGGGGACACAATGGACAGGATACTAGTTTATAGCAGAGCACAAACTCACACATACAGACGCACACTAAGGGCAGCTTAGAGATTCCAATCGGCTGATCGCAGTTTCATGTTCTCCAAAGTAGGAGGAGAAAGCCCACATTGGAAGAACATGCAGACTTCACACATACAGCAGGAGGGACAGGAAACAAGCCAAGAGACAGAGGTTACTCCCCGAGACCCCACACCCCCCCACAATCACACATACTGTTAGGATTTATTTAAAAGTTACATTTTAATGCTACAAAATGATGACTGACTATGAACTTCATATTCCAGAACTGTGTTGGAATCTATGCTGACTGTAAGAATGTTACCTTACAGGATTTACCCGTTTCTGTGCCCTGTACCTACAGTAAGGAGCTGGGATCTCTGCTCCTTCAAAGCAGACAGACTCACTCACATATGATTACAGTTCTAGTACATAGCAGATACTGTTGCTGAAAGTGGTGAACAAGTGAGGCAAATATAACAATGCAAACATGCCGCTGTCAAGGTGCTGCCTGGGCACTAGTGCAGCTAGGCTGGTATTTCTGGGCTCCACAGACATCACTGGTGGTTGGTGTCGTGGTCACCGGGGTGCAGCAGGTGTTTGTCAGACAACAAACAGGGACTTACTGGGATCAGAATGGGAGGCTATGGAACCGGCAACACATAAGGCACAACATCAGTGATCGAACTGGGGAACACAGGACCAGGAAGCACTTATATGGAGGACTAATGATGGAAGAGACTGGAGACAGCTGGGAGTGTTTAACACGAGGGCTGGAACGAGACGTGAGACCAACAAGCAGCAAACATGGCCTGTTAGAGCCACGTTAGGGAGGAGGCGGGACATTTAATTACATTTTTATATAGTGCATCACAGAGTCGTCCCAAGGCACTTTACATAGATGTGTAGTCATACATTACAACATCATTAAAGACATTAATACACAACGGGAAAAAGGAAAGAAAGATATTAAATAAAGAAAGCCAGATGACAACGGAGGAGAGGAACCAAAACCCCCAAGTAAGGAGATAAAATAGACCTCTGGAGGTCCATGGACAACTGGCTGCCCAACCCCCCCCCCCCCCCCCCCGCAGACTAATATTACTGAGAACAGAAAAGAGTGGAGCTGCTTGCTAAAGGCCAGGTGTGAGGTGTGATTAAAGTCTGTCAATAAGCCTGTTCTCCACGCTGGCCTGTGTAGGGTGACACTCAAGGCTGCACCCAGGATGACACAGTTAGCAGGTCCAATTCGCAGTGTCACCCCTCCTTGGGACAGAACCAGGACTCCAGCTCAGATGGTGCCCCCCCCCGGGCAGCACCTGGAAATGTGGGGAGGCAGAGAGCATGGATGGTCAGAACATGCGTTGACACATAAATGGACAGGCATAGTGGATAAAAATGGCATTGCTTAATGTGACAGTACCAACCAGAAACTGGGACCAGAGTAAACGGAGTCTGGGATGAAGGAGGGACCCACGTATCAGGACCCAGGGCAGTCCAGCAGGACATCCTCTGGATCCATCTTCTCTGGGCTGGTGGCAGCCTGCAGGCATGTGCCGGTGGGACGTCAGGATAGAAAGTGGGCACCAGCAGGCCGTCAGGAGATGAGGTGGGCGCCGGCTGGACGTCTGGGGACATTGAGGTGGGTGCTGGCCAGGCATCAGGGGACAGCGAGGTGGACGCTGGCCTGACATTATGGAGCAGTGTGGCAGGTGTCGGCTGGTTACCAGGGAACCGTGTCAGATTCTATGAGAAGCCTAGAGGCAACCAAGGCCTCACCTGTGTTGGACACTGTGGGTGCGGCCTGAGCCTCCCTCTCTGGGCCGGGAGCCTTAAGTGCGGATGTAACGACTGCAACGGCTGGCTCTCCTGGGCCAGATGCTGTAGATTCAGTGTCTTTCAATCACGAGTGCGCTTCCCTAACCATTAAGTCACCACTGCTCACTACTATGTGTACTATTAAAAGAGGCAGTAGGGTCTTGTCCAGCCAGCTGACAAAACGTTTCCACATTTAATTGGAACGAAGGACGGTAGGAAACATCTGTATTGTGTGCAGACTTCCAATAAAACCATGTTGAAGCAAAGTCCGACCTCTACTGTGGTCCAGCACTCTGACAACCATAGAACTAGGAGTGAAGCCTGTTCTTCTGTGCTGGAGAGCTTTGGGGAGCATGTTTTGGCGAACAGGGGGATCACAGTAAATCCCAGAGAAGCATCATCGTCAGACTTCAAGTGACAATGAGGACGCAGGTCGCCCTACGGCAAACGACATGGAGACGGCGGGCTCCTTTTCTCCAGAGCACCCCACCTCTGCGGGGTTCAGCACACTCACTCCATTCCAGAGGGCCCTGAGGATCTCCGCTATAGCTGCCACACCCTCCACTTGGGAGTCCGGGGAGAGGGCTATGCCATCTGTCAGAGATGGGCCATTCTCTCTGGGCAAAGATGTACTGCGGCCTGAACCAGCGACATTAGGTATGCTTGACACAAGCAGCAGTGATCGGCTGTAGGGACCTGGGGAATCTACTGGGGCTTGTCGAGTTCCGTCAGTCTGTTGGGTGCCAGGATGAACGACTCTGGGAGCAGGTGTTGTCAGACAATAAACTGGGATTTACTGGGATCAAGATGGGAGGCTAGGGAACGAGCAACATGGAGGGCACCACATCAATGGGGAACACAGGGCCAGGAAGCACTTATACAGGAATAACAAGGGAACAGACTGGAGGTAGCAGGGAGTGTTTAACATGAGGGATGGAACGAGACGCGAGACCAACGAGCAGCAGGCATGGCTTATTAGAGCCACGTCAGGGAGGTGGCAGGACATGACGTTTGGGGCTATGGTTAGGGTTAGGATTAGGCTTAGGTTTAGAGTAAAGTGTTTGTGGCAGAGAGCGGTCAGTAGTACAAGGACATGACTATGCCACCTGGGGAATTTCACCACAGGAAAAATTACTCTAAATTAAGAGCACACAAGTTCATTTACCGAATGGAGCTAGAGACGTGTTTGTACTATTAACAGGTTGTTGAAAATATAAAACAAAAAAACAAGACAAGCGCTTTAGCATCAACAACCTTAAAAAATAAACCAGCAACCAGCCTTTGGCCACTGGCTGACTAAACTCAAGCAGGAGACAGGTGTCCGGGGAAGTTGATCAAAAGGGGGAATAGAGTCCCTTAAACTAACACACACACACACACACATACACACACACACACACACACACACACGCACCTGTGCTCCACCACACTGATCCCCACACAAATATACTGCACAAGGTGAAAGTGTGAACACCACCACCCCAGACCAATCAAATCTTAGTCAGCCAGATCAATCGAGGCAGCCACTGCTCACAGTCTCCCAGAAAATACCCCAATCTAACCAAGAATCTGAGTGTTGAAAACTATGAAGAGTGCAAACAATGAGTAGCAGAATACAGGCTGTCCCTCTGTATCAGTCCCAAACAGAAAGAAAGGGCGGCCCAAAGTCTGTTAAGTCACAAAACTAGGGAATGAAACAGCTCCAAATGCAGGAAAAGGTGCGACGATCCTTAGCGCGTTCCAGGGCTCCCAGCACATCGCCGATGTCCCACCGAGGATCAGGAGCTTCAAGCCGCGGTTGTTGGGCGACATCGGACCGGCTGAGGACAAGACAAGACTGACGGAAAAGAAAAACTGACGTAGGAAACACAGCAGCCACAGTGCAGGTTCAAACTATTATTGTCTGACAAACCTGCTGGAAGAGGCATAAACTGAAGCTGACGAGCAACTGAAACTGTAATCCTGGCAACAACCGTAACTACAATTAAAACACATCAAGTAAAGCAACTGACAAGTAGCTATAGGCCTAGTCACCAGAATAACTTGCAACCACTGGAGCTGCAACACAGACACAAGAGAAACACTGCAATATAAAATATTACCATTAGCCATTTAAATCAAGCAGAGGATTAACGCTAATTAAAACAGCAAAACCTCCCACCAAGACACAGAATAAGTGTGAACCTCAGCCAGCATGCCAGCGTACCACGGCAGACCACTGCGGTGCGGAAGGGGAGTTACCGGACCGGGAAACGCCAATGACGCCTCCACACACTAGGGGTCCCCACACACACTTACCGGAAATAATCAACAAGTCCTACCCGCAAAATTCCACACTACTACAGTTGGATGGCCCTGGGATTTTTCTCCAGAACCCCAAGGCTCAATGGAAGTACCGTGAGATTCTTAAACCCTTACCTGAGGAAGGAGGCTTCCAGCGTAAGGAGAGGTTCACCAGAATCCCCGGGCTGGATGGACATCGTTCATCCTTTACCTGGGGAATGAGGCTACCAACTCGTGGTGACTTACCCAAGCCCTGGTGCTGGATCATCATTCAATGCTTACATGGGGAAAGAGAGACCTTACCCTTGGCCTCCAAGCCTGGAAGTACCCTGAGCTCTAGACCCAAGCTTAACCCTAACCCATAAGCATAGGTTCGCAGTATGAACGGTTCTCACCTGATACCAGAAAACCATACATGTTCTTAATCTGAAAATCAGTTCATCGTTTTCCCAGAAGGTGGCAGCACATCAACACTGCAAGCTTGGCACATCCCTTTGGATACAATGAGCTATCCTTACATTTTGAAATTTTTTTAAACTTATTTAAATCAGTAAAACAAATTACTTCCAAAAAGGATAGAATCATGTCTACCCAATACCCCTTGGCACCATGTTAGTGTGAATGGAGTTTTCACTCCAGCCCTGAGGGATTCAGAGCAGACACAAAAGATTGTGAACCCATGTGTGATTTACAGTGAAAGGTGACTGAACACAACGCACAGCCTCTGTTATGACTCCACTGTTCACCATGGTTCAGCACCATCTATATTTCTATTATTTTTAAGGTATTTTACTTGTGGTTTTACACTTAACATGGTATCGACAGGCTTGCACCAGAGATCTCATTGTATTTACAGTGACAGTAACGCTGCCTTATCTTGCGAGAGGAAGTAGCATATGGGTGCGCTGCTAATGTTAGCATTAGCAAACCTAGCTGCCTAGCAGTGTTGGTAGTAACTCGTCAGTGTAATTCCACTACTTTTGTTTGCACCATGTATTTCAACATCGACGCGATGTTAATGTGATCACTATGCAACCTTTAGCCCACTGTTATTTTCCTTGATTATGTAATTATACTGGGCAGGTCAGGCAGAGGGAGCAGACGCAGATGTAGAACATTGCCGCACCAACCACACGTCCAAACTGCTGGCGATCCTGGCCGGCGACCCCCCAGGCAGACACACGGTCGAATCCCACCCTTATTATAATTACTTTTATATACAGTAATTGGTAATTAGTAATTTTCAGTAGCTTGCACAAGGCTGCTGACTAGCAACGTTATTCGTTGGCTGAATCCGAAATAGCTGTAGTGCTACGATGCTGGATTGTTACAGGGACAGTGATAAATGCAGACCCCTTTATTCTGATTGCGTTAAAAATCAAATGTTTTTACTCAGATTTCATCCATTTGGTGGTGTGCTCTCTATAATGTGCCATGTTTTCCTAAAAGCAGATTTTTTAAAAAGAATGGCAAAATAGAGCAGCGCACTGAATTGTAATGCCTGTATCTTGAAACGTAGCGTGTTGTCAGACTCTCCGACACACAGCTCTATGGTCCATACAGAGGAGATGAGGAACATGCAGTCTGCTAAGTCACGTGGTTACCTTTCGTTAGGTGGCTACGTTTACATGCCTTAACGCAATTAAGATGTTTTCATGTAAACAGATTAATCGGGGAGCTCATTTATAAAGGCTTCGTGTGACTGAAAAAGACGAGAAGCATTCATACATACATTTATAGGAAGATTTTGGGATTTACAAAGAAAAACGTTTTGTGAAAAAGACACAAATCTTGTGAACGAGGTTGAGAGATGCTGTTTCGACAGAATCCTGTAGAGGGCACTGTGTATGCTAAATCGAAGGCTCCAGGAATGTATTCGGCATTTATAATCATAAACAATAATAAATGAAATATTTGTGGGCAAATGGCAATTGGCTCTGAGATTAAAGTTTTTTAAAATGAATTTGTTTAAATTTTTGGGCCGGCATGGTGGTGCAGTGGTTAGCACTGTTGCCTCACACCTCTGGGACCCAGGTTCGAGTCTCCGCCTGGGTTACATGTGTGTGGAGTTTGCATGTTCTCCCCATGTCGTCGTGGGGTTTCCTCCGGGTACGCCGGTTTCCCCCCACAGTCCAAAAACATGCTGAGGCTAATTGGAGTTGCTAAAAAATTGCCTGTAGGTGTGAATGGTGTGTGAGTGTGCCCTGCGATGGGCTGGCCCCCCCATCCTGGGTTGTTCCCTGCCTTGTGCCCATTGCTTCCGGGATAGGCTCCGGACCCCCCGCGACCCAGTAGGATTAGCAGTTTGGAAAATGGATGGATAGATGTATGATAGAATGATTAAGCTGTAGCACATTTCAAATAATATTTCATTTGTAACACATTTGTTCTCCAAACTTCTACATTTTTAACCTTTGGCCACAAGATCATCTTCTTCCTGCCAGTATCTTTTCTTTTCCTTTGATCCTCGGTTGTTGGAATCTGCTCTGCTGCTTGGAAGTTCCCTGGGGAGTTAGTGTTGGGGGGTTCTGGTGGAATGTGACCATCGGCAGCCATGGGCTGGATAGCGCTGTGGTGCTCAGCCTGGCTCTGTGCCCTTCTAGGGGCTCTGTGTCCTTTGTTAGCACAAACATTTTGCACACCTGACATTACCATGCATACAGTATTTCTCTTATTTTACAAAATACAAAAACACTGATCAAAGTCTGTAGAAAAAAACATTTTATTTCATGAACTAAGTCAAATATGAATCATAAAACACAATTAAAATACTTTTTTTGAATACATGCCTCAGAAATTGCACATCCCTGATTGTGCGTTACCTTCATGCTGCCTTGAAATTTTTGATTTCTTCACTGTAGCCCTATGTTATACAATCTTATCTTAACCTTATGTTAACTGATCCCATTTTTATTTCTTAAAATATCCCCTCCACCACCCCCCTCTGAGGAGGACTGCTTTATTTATAATTAATCTAATCCTATGTTATACAATCTTATCTTAACCTTCTGAATTAATCCTATTTTTATTTCTTAAATATTCCCTCCACCACCCCCCCTCTAAGGAGGACTGTTTTATTTACAATTAATCTAATCCTATGTTATATAATCTTATCTTAACCTTATCTTAATTAATCCTATTTTTATTTCTTAAATATTCCCTCCACCACCCCCCCTCTAAGGAGGACTGCTTTATTTATAATTAATCTAATCCTATGTTATACAATCTTATCTTAACCTTATGTTAACTAACCCTATTTTTATTTCTTAAATATTCCCTCCACCACCCCCCCTCTAAGGAGGACTGCTTTATTTATAATTAATCTAATCCTATGTTATACAATCTTATCTTAACCTTATGTTAACTAACCCTATTTTTATTTCTTAAATATTCCCTCCACCACCCCCCCTCTAAGGAGGACTGCTTTATTTACAATTAATCTAATCCTATGTTATACAATCTTATCTTTACCTTATGTTAACTGATACTATTTTTATTTCTTAAATATTCCCTCCACCACCCCCCCTCTAAGGAGGACTGCTTTATTTATAATTAATCTAATCCTATGTTATACAATCTTATCTTAACCTTATGTTAACTAACCCTATTTTTATTTTTTAAATATTCCCTCCACCACCCCCCCTCTAAGGAGGACTGCTTTATTTATAATTAATCTAATCCTATGTTATACAATCTTAAGCTTACCGTAACCTATCCTATCTTAATTTTATTCTATGTTATCTTATCCTATCTTTCTTATCTTATGCTATGCAATCCTATCTTATTCTTATACTATGTTACCTTATATAATCTTATCCTAAACTTATGGTAATTTATCATGTCTTTGTAAAACATAAAATGGCATACAAGTTAAGACTATCTTAACTTGTCCTATCTTATTCTATACAATCTTAACCTTATCCTATCTTAATCTTATCCTATAGTACCTTATGCTATAGAACTACATGGTAACATATCCTAATTTTATCTTATCCTAAGTATGTATGACAACTCTCGTGTAATTATGTGCTGAATCTACAGGGAAATGTAGCTATGTGCATCTGACTGATAGCCCATTTCCACACCCATCTCCTGAGCCCTGGGCATGGTACTTAGCTGCTCCAGTGCATCAATAGGAAAGATGAACTCATCTTCATCAATCCTACGCCTCTTGGTTGAATGAGTACCCTCATTATCCTCATTCTTCCCCTGTTTCGCTAAGTTAATTTCATTTAAATGTCTGTTCCAAAACTCCTGACACCAGTACTCAGTAAAGCACTTGGCGTCATAGGTCATTTTAGAGTACTTGGTTACATAATAGTTATACAACCAATAGAATTTTTCCAGGTGAGATGAGGCGGCTACAGCCTTTGCTGGAGCCTGAAGCAGAGGGGTCAGATGAACCAGGCCTGGAGCTGAATATGGATGTGGAGCTGGGCTTACAGGTGTGACTAAGTGTGGCAATAAAACAGAGGAGCCCATAAAAAGAAATGGGGATGAAACAAAAGGGGAGGGGGCTGAAGACGGAAATAAAAATGAAGAGGAGGAGAAGGTTGGTGAGCTGGGCTTAGGCTCTAACCCCTTCTGTTGGTCATACCTCCTTCTTCGCCCTGACCGGCCTCCCGCCGTTTTTCTACGGCGGCCTGTGCCCTGCTGACCCCTGCTGGTTGCCACCGGGATGGCAGCAGATCCAGGAGAGGCAGACGTGGTCAGGGAGCTGGCTGCCGGCGGCCTGGTGCGGCACTTCTTCCGACGGCCAGCATCACTGGAACTGGTTTGTCCTTTGGGATTATAAAGACAGGGGACAGCATATTTAATTTAAATGAAACATTATGTCACTGTACAACAACACTACATCACAACCATCACAGATATCACACTTGGCAGTCGGTATTGCACACTAAGAAAAATTCTGCAGTCTTTATTGGATACAGGAAACAAACGCTTGGGAAACTTATGCGCTGGTCTTGACTTGGGCCGTCTGCGTTTCAGCAGGGGAACCTGACCTATAAAAACAAGCCAGTTTGTGCACAGATTCCCTGATACGCAGAACAACAGCGAAAAACAACACTGGAAAGGTTCATGTGCATCAAATATAGCAGCCCACTCAATCCAAATGCTGGCATCAACAACTGACTAAAGTCAAATCCTTTACATATCTTACACTTTCCATAAGTTGCATTATTTATTCACTCTCAAGGTACCAAACTAAGATTTATTCTTTTTCTGATTACTACCGCGTTTCCCCGCAAATAAGCCCTAACATGATTTTTCAAGAAGCCCGTAATATAAGCCCTAGTTATTGTCCCATGGATTGTACGGTAACTAGAATGAGATGCGGTTATACTACGAGAAGGCTACATGGACAAGAGGCGCTCATTTAAGGACAGAGTTATTGCTAAACATGAGAGATTGGGGACACTGGTTCTACAGGAAATTGAGTTGCGAGATATTCAGGACGGAATTTGGAACTTGGAGATTTACGATGATGTTCCAGAAGAACATGACATGACGACTATATTTGAATGAACATATACAGTATACAGCAGAATTTTGTTCATGAATAAATTCACCGTCAAATTGTTTACATGGAAAGATACTGTTAGAAGATGACATGATGTCTGTGTTTGAATAAATGTGGATTCTTTTTCATGAATACCGGTAAATATACTGTAGCATGTTATACTTGGGAAAATACTACCTTAATATAAGCCGTAACGCGTCATTTGGAGCAAAAATTTATATAAGACCCTGTCTTATTTTCGGGGAAACACCGTATATTAGGACATATTCAGCTGTTACTTTACCACTTCATGATGATTTTCTCTGATGTTTAAATATAATATAATGCAGTAGACATTTAAAAAGACTCCCGTATATTAAAGCTAAAGGTGAACTACTTTATTATTTAGACATGTACTTCTAAAACAAGATAATAGAACAGAAGATTCAAGAAGACTAGTCAAGCATATTCTGACTTTAACTCTTTAAGTGCTGAGTTAGTCTGGGCATCATTTTGCCATCCTTACCTCGGCCAACTGGACCGGGGATGTATTCCGGGGCGATCCGCACACTGACTGCACCTTTCGGCAGCAGCCAGTCAATCCTCTGGAGATTCACGGTGGTTTTCACGATGGACATCTTTCGCGTCTTCTCTCTTGCTGATAAACTGCAAGTCTGAGCTGCTTTAAATGTTCAAATGAAAACTCTAAACGGAAAAGAATTGTTATGATTCGGTTGCTAAGCTACGGTGGCCGATTGGTGTCAGAGCGCTGCAAAGTCTTCAAACGCTTTAATCAAATGACGAAACATACGATCTACATTTACAAAAGCGCAGAAACGTAGAAGTACCACAAAATTTTAAGACAAGTTTAAAAACATATAAGCGCTGAAAATCTGCTCACAACACAGTTGTGAAGTTTCTGGGTGACAAAGAAACAAGACGGACCAATTATGGTTTAACTGTATATCGAATGTTTACAAAATGTCGATATCTTATCAAAACAGGATATAGAATGAAACACTACATTATATCAATCAATCATCCGGTCGCCATTAAAAATATAGAATAATATTCCTTCCTTGTTATAAGTAACACGAGAGCTGCGGTCTTGAAGTTGCACAGGCTCCCAGAATTCATAGCGATAATTACGCGACCCATTCAATTAGTGGGTTTTTTGATAATTGGGAATGCGTTGGGTGCGTTCGACTTCACTTAGGTCTGACTGCAGCTGACGTGAGGGGGAGCGCCATCTGCCGGCGGCTGCAGGAGTGTAATATAATAATATAAACTGTAATATAAACTTGTAATATAAACTGACAGCAGCCAAACTAGACAACTTCTACTCCTCGTAGTGCGAGACCTGACTGAGATGGCCGCACTGCCAGAAGGGTGTAGATACATCTATACAAATATCACCTGCATGCACATTACTTCTTCTACAATAACCAACTCCTGATCCAAACTGCTAGCAGTGAAAAGATAGCTGCCAGGAAAAAGATCAAATACATTTATTTCAAGGATTCAAAGTTTTTATTGTCATGCACAGAATACAATGCAATTCTTACTTGAATGTCTTCTTCACAGACTAGACGATTAAACACATAAAGCAGCGCAAGATTACAGTAACTAACAATAAATAAACGATTAACTTATGTGTACTATTAGAGCATTTATTGAAACTTTACTTCTTTACAGGCTTTTCGGGAGAAATAGCAGATAACGCATCGGAACTTCCAGAGATACAAACGTCATGCTAAAATTGTTCAGCCAATAAGGGCAAAGTTGTGTCACGGAGGCAGTTCCAGTTTGTGCAGCCGGCTGAGAGGTTTTTTTTTATTATTTTTGTTATTGAAGCTTTAAATTACAACAGAAGTAACAGCTGACCAGTGACCATTAAGATTAACAAAACAAACAAGAACATTTACGAGACATTCACAAAATAAGCCAGGGGCACATAGTAGCGACATTTACAGTTACGCCGGCTGAAAAGTGCTGCACGATCTTACTTGCTCTCTGCACGTGCTGCACGATCTGTCACGATCGTCTTGTAGGTTTTTGTACCATGTGACTTGGTGACGTTAGGTGACGTTTTGCAGGGCCGGCTTTATGTCGGACAAAAGAAATCTAACCATGATGCAGCAAAGCAGACTAACCAAAGATCTCATAGTAAACAAAGGAATGTGATACTGCACTTAAGTCTCAAAACAAAGCTTTTACAATGTTAAAAAGTACTCACAACTTTCAGAATTTGATTGAGTACAAAAAGTTGCAGGCTAACGTAAGGAGGGTAGTTAAATGAGCAAAGAGGGAGTTTTGGAGGTCCTTCTGTAATTCAGTAGGACGGGAAACTGACATTAGTAAAGTCTGGGGAATGATAAAAAAGATGCATGAGATTAAAAGGGAGTATGGATATTCAGTTCTAAATGATAATAACATAATAACAGTTACAGATGGGGAAAAAGGCAAAATGTTAGTTTTGTGGTTTTTCATTCCCTGCTAAATCAGAAGTCAGAAGCCGCTGGTGTAGATCCAAATTCAGTCTTTATTGCAAACAAGTTACAACCAAGGCCGGACACTTAAAGTGTGTCCAGTACTGTTTTATACCTATTTTTATACAAGTTCTTATCATTTAACAATATCTCGTCACTTAAGCATCATCATTCCTTCAACCATTCACAATCATTGTTTTTTACATCAATCCACACCCCTAGGTGATAAGTTTGTCCATCAATTCTTTTACTGTTTGGTCCCTCAGCCGAACGTAATGGTGGTGCGACCATCTCCACTTGGTTTCTTAAAAATGCTCAGCCGTGAACTTTTGGTGAGCCTGTTGCACATTGTCTAATTAGAGGGTTGATAATATATTTGTCCTTCAACATAATGATAAGGCATAACACTAATAAAGGTGGATATTCATGCATTCAGGGCTAACATAAAGTAGCTAACAGAACATTTGAGGCTAATACAAGGTGCAAATACATACTCAATTGATTACATTGTGTTGATTACATTGTAATGATTACATCACGGGTATTTGGCATGCTTTTTAATAATACCGTAATGATTATATTCTACATTGTATAGTGCTAAATAATATCCCATATATTTCCCCCCTTTGGGATTCTAAAGAGTCCCACACACAATTCTGTCCATCCAGCCTAGGAGGGAGGGCTAAAACCCTAAGATCTAGGGAAATTCCACTCCCAGCCCGCCACAGGCGCGGCCCCCCTTCGGGGTCCATGGCTGACATGGCTCACAAACTATCAACACTCAGAATCAACCAACAGCAATGAACTCCCCAGGATACATTGCATATATTATCAGGAATACATAATCTACCAGGAGTACATCACCTACCACAAGCTCATTACATAAACATATACGGCTAATGCAAAGATAACTGAAAGGTTAACTGATAACACTGTAGATTACTATAACAGGCACTCTGTCATGAGCAGGAAAGTCCCAGGTGTCGTGGGCGGCAGGCAGGCTGCAGCGTTTCCAACATGGAGTATTCACAGGCGGTACGGCCGAACTTCAGCTATGGGCAGGAGCGTATCCAAGGTGTCTATGTCGCCATCCGTTTCCGTGTTGGTCCAGGAGGTTGCCGCTCCAAACGGTCCTCCCACCACTCTAAACATTGCAGCTATAGTCGCCTGCTGAGACAGCGCTCTTCCCACTAGGGAGCGAACAAGAGGAACTACACAACAAAAGATTAGTATCAAAGCAAGAATGAACACAGCACACACACAGAGTGCTTTCATAAGGGCTTACTGCCAACTACCCCACATATTATAGCACCAGTCAAACAACCCGTCATGTTGTCCCGAATTTCTCGCCATCTCATCCTGTAACCCCTGCAACTTTCTCATACCCTCAGTAAATGAAACATCCAGGGTTGTATTATTGGGAATAAATGTACAGCACTGATCCCCGAACAGCACACACACTCCCCCTTTTTCTGCCAGGAGCCAATCCAGGGCCATCCTGTTCTGTCATGCCATCAGACTGGTGGCCTGAAGCTGCTCCCCCAGAGATGCGAGTGCCGCCTGAGTATAGTTGATAAACCTCTGCTGATTATAGTACAGATAATTTTTCCATTCCACATTTTTGTTAACAGTAGGCCAAATTAATATTGATTCAAACCCTGCAGCTATCTCACTTCTCACCTTATATTTCTCTGGAATGCCCCTCGGCTGGCATATGGCATCTATATACACACTGGGATCATCTTCGCAGCTCGTAACAAACCTGTGGGACCTAGAGGGCTGTTTGTCAGAGTAAATATCCACCTGGCTAGCTAACATCCCCCTAGTGCAGAGGCCTCCACAATTATTGGGGAGAGGAGGCCTCAATCCTCCCTCCTGACCACACAGCCACCACGTATCTGCCAGAGGTACGCTCTGGTTCTCTAATGCATCCAGCGGAATGACATCTGAGTCCTCTATAGCCCTGTGTGAGGGGCTGACGTCTGAGTCCTCTATAGGCCTGTGTGAGGGGCTGACGTCTGAGTCCTCTATAGGCCTGTGTGAGGGGCTGAAGTCTGAGTCCTCTATAGGCCCGTGTGAGGGGCTGACGTCTGAGTCCTTTATAGGCCTGTGCGAGGGGCTGAAGTCTGAGTCCTCTATAGGCCTGTGTGAGGGGACCGACGTCTGAGTCCCCTATAGGCCCGTGTGAGGGGCCGACATCTGAGTCCTCTATAGGCCTGTGTGGGGGGCTGACGTCTGAGTCCTCTATAGGCCCGTGTGTGGGACCGACATCTGAGTCCTCTATAGGCCTGTGTGAGAGGCCGACATCTGAGTCCTCTATAGGCCTGTGTGGGGGGCCGACGTCTGAGTCCTCTATAGGCCTGTGTGGGGGGCTGACGTCTGAGTCCTCTATAGGCCCGTGTGTGGGACCGACATCTGAGTCCTCTATAGGCCTGTGCGAGGGATTGACGCCTGAGTCCTCTATAGGCCTGTGTATGCATCAAATATCATATATATATATATCCATCCATCCATTTTCCAAACCGCTTATCCTACTGGGTTGCGGGGGGTCCGGAGCCTATCCCGGAAGCAATGGGCACGAGGCAGGGAACAACCCAGGATGGGGGGCCAGCCCATCGCAGGGCACATTCACACATCATTCAAATATCATATATATAATTTATTAAATTTAGATTTAAGTTTGCAGTCAATTCAATTTCCACGTTTCTCAATTTTCACGTTGCCTTTTTAAACGCAATTATGTGAATTTTAAGTAAAAATGTAGAATAAAATTATATCGTGATAATTATCAATATCATTTTCTATGAAAAAAACTTTACTATTGTACAATATTGCCCAGCCATAGGCTGATTTCAAAATTGATTTACATATTGTCTGTCTGTCATTATACATAAGAACATAAGAACATAAGAACTATACAAATGAGAGGAGGCCATTCGGCCCATCAAGCTCGCTTGGGGAGAACTAAACTAATAGCTTAGAGTTGTTAAAATCTTATCTAGCTCTGATTTAAAGGAACCCAAGGATTCAGCTTGCACTACATTATCAGGAAGGCTATTCCATACTCTGACTACACGCTGTGTAAAGAAGTGCTTCCTTAAATCCAGCTTGAAATGTTCTCCCGCTAATTTCTACCTATGGCCACGAGTTCGTGTATTTAAACTAATGCTGAAGTAACTATTTGGTTGAACAGCATCCAAACCTGTTAGAATCTTATATACCTGGATCATGTCCCCCCTCAGTCTCCTTTGCTTGAGACTGAACAGATTTAGCTCAAGTAACCGTTCCTCGTATGACATTCCTCTAAGACCAGGAATCATTTTTGTGGCCCTACGCTGCACCTTTTCTAAGGCCACAATGTCCTTTTTAAGATATGGTGACCAAACCTGCACACAATATTCTAGGTGAGGTCTCACCAAGGAATTGTATAATCTTAGCATTACCTCCCTTGACTTAAACTCCACACACCTGGAGATATACCCCAACATCCTATTGGCCTTTTTTATTGCTTCCCCACACTGGCGAGAATGGGACATGGAAGCATCAACATACACACCAAGGTCTTTCTCATGATCAGCTACCTTTATTTCAGTGACACCCATGAAATACCTGTACTTTACATTTCTGCTCCCTAGATGGAGTACCTTACATTTATCGACGTTAAATTTCATCTGCCAGGTATCGGCCCAGTCACTAATTAAATCAAGATCCCGCTGTAGCTGCTGAGCCACTAATTCAGTATCTGCTACACCACCCACCTTGGTGTCATCTGCAAATTTCACCAGTTTACTGTATATATTGGTATCCATATCATTTATGTAAATTAGGAATAATAGTGGTCCTAAAATCGAACCCTGCGGTACCCCACTATGAACGCAAGCCCACTGTGACATTGTGCCTCTTATAACTACTCGCTGTTTCCTATCTGTTAACCAGTTATCAATCCAGGTCGCTACGGTACCTAAAATACCTGTCGCTTTGAGTTTAAGTAGGAGCCTCTTGTGGGGGACAACATCAAAAGTCTTTTGGAAATCTAAGTAGATGACATCATAGGCCTTCTTATCATCAACTTCCTGAGTAGCTTCCTCAAAAAACTCCAACAGATTTGTTAAACAGGATCTACCTCTCCTAAATCCATGCTGGCTATCCCGCAAAATGTTATTGGAGTCCAGGTAATCTACCATTTTCTCTTTGATTATAGCCTCCATAACTTTACCAGTTATACAAGTTAGACTGATTGGCCTATAGTTATACAAATTACTTCTATCCCCTTTTTTGAAAATAGGCGTTATGAAGGCGTGCTTCCAATCAGAAGGTACCACACCTTCAGATAAGGATTTTCGAAACAGTAAAGTTAAGGGTCAGCAAATAATATCCCTCATCTCTTTTAACACTATAGGTAAGATGCCATCAGGGCCCTGTGATTTATTTATTTTGAGCTTAGCTAGGCTTTGCAAAACATCTGCTTCAGTTATATATATATTAGCTATAGACAATGCTGGATAGGTAATAACTGGTAAATTACTAAGGTCCTCAACAGTGAATACCCGTGCAAAACTATCATTGAACTCATTTACTATATCAATGTCGTTTACTATTATAAGACCCTTACTATCCTGCAGATTAGTAATTTCAGGTTTTAGAGCTCTTTTAGAGTTAAAATACTGGAAGAAACTTTTAACGTCATCCTTAGCTTCCAATGCAACCATCCTTTCGACATTTCTTTTAGCTCGTCTAATATCATTTTTTAACTCAGCCTGTAGACTTAGATATTCCTGCTTAATTCTGTCATCATCAGTTATTTTCCATTGCTGGAACAAAGCCCTTTTCCTCCTTACTTTATACTTTATTTCCCTAGTAAACCACCTAGGTTTCAATTTCCTAGATTTATTCTTGCTGGAAACAGGTATGAAGTCCTCTTGCACTTGCAATAATGTGCTTTTAAAAAATTCCCAGGCCTCTTCAACAGTTTTGTTATTTAACTCCATCCAGTTCACAGTTTCTAGTTTTAGTCTCATACACTTAAAGTCAGCCTTCCTAACATTATATATTTTTGATTTGGACTTAGCTCTTCGAACACTAAACTTAACCTCAAATTTGACCATGTTATGATCGCTACTGTCAAGTGGTTCTAAAACGTCTAATTTACCAATCCTGTCCTGGTTATTAGAGAGAACAAGATCAAGAATGGCATCTCCCCTGGTAGGGGTGTTAACAAACTGAGTAAAAAAACAATCCTGTACTAATTCCACCATCTCCAGTTCATTTTCTGAAGAGCCAGTGACAATGTCCCACTGCATTCCTGGTAGATTAAAATCACCCATAACTACCACATCATTTTTATTGCTCATAGTCCTAATATCACTGTATAACAATCTGCTTTCCTCAGCAGCTATATTAGGTGTTCTGTAACAAACACCGACAATTAGGCTATTTGAGTTTTTAGCATCTAATTTTACCCATATTGCTTCCGTAGTTTTATTTATATCAGTAAGTTCCCTTGCCTGCAAGTTTTCCTTTACATATACTGCAACACCACCTCCCTTTTTTCCTATACGATCCTTACGGAACAACGTGTAACCATCCATATTATATTCTTGTCCATCCTTTTCACTCAACCACGTTTCAGTTATTCCTATAATATCATAAGAGTCCGATGAGATAAAAGCCTCTAAATCATGAATTTTATTCCTAATACTTCTGGCGTTTAAATACAGACAACAAAGGGTAGGCCTATTACGGTGCCCACTTACAATATGATTATTTGGGGCTTTCCGTTTCCCCCCACTGACATAGTTAACTAACCTCCCTGCCCCCCCAGTCCCTAGTTTAAACATTCCTCAACTACTCTACACATACGCCTCCCCAATACACTGGTTCCCCTCTGGTTCAGGTGCAACCCATCCGGCTTGAACAAGTCCCACCTGTTCCAGAAGGTCCTCCAATGCCCCATAAACCTAAACCCCTCTTTCCTACACCATCCTTTTAGCCACGCATTTAATTTCCTTATCTCAGCTAACTTAGCCTGACTTGCACGTGGCATGGGGAGTATTTCGGAGAATACCACCGTGGACGTTCTGCTTCTAAGCTTATTGGCGACTTCTATAAATTTATCCTGCAGAACAGCCCTTCTACCCTTGCCTATGTCGTTGGTGCCAACATGCACCACGACAACTGGATCCACCCCAGCTGGGGCCAAAAGCTTATCCACACGATCTGGAAGGTCTCCTACCTGGGCCCCAGGCAGGCAAGACACCGTACGGGACCCTCTATCACACGTGCACACATAACTGTCTACTCCCCTAATAATGGAATCCCCCACTACCACAACCTCCCTCTTCCTGGGGGGAGGGG
>NW_026042746.1:0-105425 GCF_023856365.1 Brienomyrus brachyistius
GAGGATGGGGTCCCCTTCTGAGTCTAGGTTCCACTCAAGGTTTCTTCCTGCTAGAGGGAGTTTCCTTGCCACTGTCGCCTCAGGCTTTTAAATATAAATATAAATATATAAAATATATAAAATATATTTTTGGCCACAACCGGGATTCGAACCCCGGTCTCCCGTGTGAAAGGCGGCGATCTTACCACTACACTATCCAGCAACTATATAATATAAGGGAGATTTACGGGAAAATACTAATACGGGAGGACGGCGGGAAAGAGAAGTAAAATACGGTAGTTTCCCGGCCAAAACGGGAGGCTCCAGTAGCCCTTACATTTTAAGACAGGAAATATAAAATAATATAAATTATATAAAATATAATATAAATATAAATATATAAAATATATAAAATATATTTTTGGCCACAAACGGGATTCGAACCCCGGTCTCCCGTGTGAAAGGCGGCGATCTTACCACTACACTATCCAGCAACTATATAATATAATATATATATATATATATATATTATAAGGGAGATTTACGGGAAAATAATACGGGAGGACGGCGGGAAAGAGAAGTAAAATACGGTAGTTTCCCCGGCCAAAACGGGAGGCTCCAGTATCCCTTACATTTTAAGACAGGAAATATAAAATAATATAAATTATATAAAATATAATATAAATATAAATATAAATATATAAAATATATAAAATATATTTTTGGCCACAACCGGGAATCGAACCCCGGTCTCCCGTGTGAAAGGCGGCGATCTTACCACTACACTATCCAGCAACTATATAATATAAGGGAGATTTACGGGAAAATACTAATACGGGAGGACGGCGGGAAAGAGAAGTAAAATACGGTAGTTTCCCGGCCAAAACGGGAGGCTCCAGTATCCCTTACATTTAAGACAGGAAATATAAAATAATATAAATTATATAAAATATAATATAAATATAAATATAAATATATAAAATATATAAAATATATTTTTGGCCACAACCGGGATTCGAACCCCCGGTCTCCCCGTGTGAAAGGCGGCGATCTTACCACTACACTATCCAGCAACTATATAATATAAGGGAGATTTACGGGAAAATACTAATACGGGAGGACGGCGGGAAAGAGAAGTAAAATACGGTAGTTTCCCGGCCAAAACGGGAGACTTGACAGCTATGGCTGTCTCTGGCCACGCCCCCTACAGTCGGTCCGGCCCCTGTTCGCGTGTTCGCGAAAACGACTTCATTTATTTTCTTATTGATTTATCGACAGACTTTTTAGACGTTATAATAACAACACTCTATTGATCCCCCTCTTACTGTCCATGATACACAATGACGAGACACATGTTCACTAATGACGAGAACTATTCTATTTTTCATGCCGGGGGTCCTTCAAATCTTACATTTACAAATCTTGTTCTTGTTCTCTGCTTTCTCCTTTCTCGTTCCCGTAGATATATATTATTATACGGAGATTTACGGAGTCTTCAAAGACGGTCCGGCTCCAGCTCAAGGATCACTGTTGCTGTGGTGTAGATCAGCTGATCTGTAGTAGTCTTCTACGTACATCTTCTAGTAGACCTTCTGAGGGTACTTCACGCATTCTTGGTCGGAGGGTCCAGGTTTCCAGCTTAGCTTATTTCTTATTTCTCAGGTCAGCTGCTCTTGTTTGGGATGTGCTTGACCGGCGTATACGACAGCGTGTACCAGTTCCCACTAATATCCAACAACTTCGCACAGCCATTGAAGAGGAGTGGACCAACATTCCACAGGCCACAATTGACAATCTGATAAACTCTATGCGAAGAAGATGTGTTGCATTGCATGAGGCAAATGGTGGTCACACCAGATACTGACCGGTTCTGAGTCCCCAGACCCCCAATAAAGCAAAAAAACTGCACATTCCAGGGTGGCCTTTTATTGTGGGCAGTATAAGGTACACTGTGCACTACCCATGATGTCAGATCAGCATCTTGATGTGGCACACCTGTGAGGTGGGATGGATTATCTCAGCAAAGCAGAAGTGCTCACTATCACACATTTAGACTGATTTGTGAGAAATGTTTGAGAGAAATGGTAATATTGTGTATCTGGAATGAATTGTAGGTCTTTAAGTCCATCTCATGAAAAATGGGAGCAGAAACAAGAGTGTTGCGTTTATATTTTTGTTCAGTATAGAATAAGCCCAGATTTATGTTTATTCAGTGGAGATAAGTACAACCTCTAAAGATAGGCCTACACCCGTTTTGGCAGTGTCTCCGGATCCCATGACAAATAATGCCTTCAGTACATCCTCCTCAACCCACACTGAAAGCAGAAGTGCTATGGGCTTTGCAAACGGTTTGCCGACATCACTCCTATACGTCCAATGATGACATTCACACCGTCTCCAGGGTGATGTTCCCTGACTCGCAGGGTCACTTGTGGTAAAGATAAAACCGCTTTTCTTGCGCGATTTGGACTCGCTCCATATATTAAAAGGGAGCTTCGTTGTCATGTTTGACGTAAGTATGAACAGGACCATCAAAAGAAAACAACTGGATGTGCATGTCAGGTATTGGGTGAATTATGAGAATGGCTCTCGAGTGCAGTCCTGGTTCTGGGATCACAGTACATGAGCCACTCCACCGCTGAAGACTTACTGGAGAAGTTTAAGGTAAGCCATTCAATAACATTTAAACTCATTAACGAACCCATGATTTTTAAATATCCATGGTTTATCTTTACATGTGTTTAAATGGGAGAACCATATTTATTGGTAAGCATATTTTAAAGATTTTATTGCTGCTTCATGGCTTTTGCTGCAAAAAAAATAGTTCATTGAGGAAATAGAATGTTTAAGTGTTGTGTAGCAACATGTACAGCTGTTGTACAGGCAAAAACTCTGGCTCAGTCCAAAGGAGGTGGATATAGGAATGGCTGTCATCAAGGTGGGACTTCTGTGAATTCACTGGTATCTTTACATACAAATGTATCAAACAATTGTGAAGTAAAAAATATGTGAATAACATGGAGTTTGAGCTGGTTTGATATGTACAGCTGAGGTAGTGTTAACCTTGGGCTGAGTGTGCAGAAGATTCTGGAAATTGACAAACCATCTTTTTGTCAGAGACAGTCAGGAGCCAAAGGCAGTGGAAGTGACCTTGGTGTCCTTCAGATTAAAAAAAATTGCCAGATTGTGCTCTCAAAAATGTGCAAAAAGGCCTTGGATAAATGGCCCCTCTGAAGTACTCGATTGTACATGAGATGACGTGCTTGGACCCAACAAAATGCACACCAGCCAGATAACTGCCAGCAGAAAAGGAGAAATCTCATGCAGAAGTTTGCGCAGGAGAATCGGTTGGCAGGCAGGATATCTGCTGGTAAATCATAGGATAAGAATAGGATAGTTCAGAATATTATTTTTAAATTATGCTTTTCTTTTTTTCACATCTAACTGAATCAGGGACGGATTACAAACCGGGTTAGCGGGGCGCTGCCCAGGGGCCCTTGGGGTGCAGGGGGCCCGTGGGCCCCAAGCCCAAAACAATTTGCAACGCTTATCAGCAATGTATTTTCGTTTGTCTATTTTAGAGGGCCTACATTCTTTGATCCTCTGCCTACAAGGTCCCCTGACCCTATAGGGAGGGTGTTTGGCTGCCAAGGGCCCTTGACTTGTGGTGGTTGTGGTGGTGGTGCAGGGTGGTGGTGGTGGGGGGGGGCCTCGCGAACGTTTTACCCAGGGGCCCACACAACCCATAATCCGTCCCTGAACTGAATAGTGTTAACACGTAGATTTTAGCAGTATTTAGAAGACCGACTCTTGGTGTTTGAAAAGAAGCATCAGCCCAGTTATATTTTCTTTGATGAGCCTAGAGATATCTCAAGATTAAATTAAAATGATTGCACATTTATGGTATCATAGGAAAATTGGGTTATAAATCACTTTCCTATTCTACATGTGATTCTGTGTATTGACATTGTTGATCTGCATCTAATCTACTGTAATTAATGTAATTACAGGTGATTGCAATATCCCAGCAGTCTGATAATCACCTGCACAATGAGGCAAAAGGCTTGGATTTTATATCCTTCATTCCTTCAGCACCATCCAAAGTGATGTCTTTTTACATCAAAAAGTTAGTGGGCCTTATCCTGACCTCTGGATGTTCTGCAAGAACTTGCTGCTGCTGTCCTATGGGCAAGCCGAAGTGGAACGAATAGAGGTGGAGACCTGCAACTTATCAGAGGAAACAGTTGTTGCACAGAGGCTTATATGCGACCATGTCAGAGTGTGTGGGGGAGCAACCAAAGCGCCTCTGACCAAAGGTGAAAGATGAGCGAAAAGCAAAAAAGAAAACTTGAGGAACTCAAGAGGAAGAGAGTCTCACTGGAAAGTGTATGTGAGAGTTTACAAAAGGATGCTGAGCACATGGCAGAGGAAGCAGAGAGTGCTGCTGGAACCAAAAGGGCAACATTACTTACCAAGTCCAATACTCTGAGCCGACGAGCGAAGGAGGAGAAAGAGCAGTTGGTGGTCTTAAATGCAGATACTGAAGAATAGGCTACTGAACTGTGACTCCTAACACATCAAGAGTGAATCGGTGGAAACAAAAATATTTAGGTTCTTTGCATTTTTGGAGTATTTTACTTTCTGTGCCTGTTTGTACATTGTTCACAGCCATAATACTTTATAATTACAAGGTAGTTTTATGTTAGAGCTCTTGCTCCAATAAATATGTGCCTTGTAATTAACTAAATTCTAGGCTATTCAGTTTTTTTTGCCCTCGTGATGGTCGTGGGTTGTGAAAAAAGCCTTCTTCTTAGGGGTACCGCTGGGGCCAGCCGGGCGTATGTCGTGGCTTCAGTGAGTACTTATGTTTGTCATGCTGCCTGTGTACTTTATAGCGGCACAACATATTTCTGCAAATTGCATGCGTCAAATTGTCTGTCTCTCTTAAAAAATATGAAGTGTCACCAAAATTTTAAACGGGGAATCAATCTCAATGAAAAATATTCGTCAAGTAACGTTTCTAAAATAATATAGACATACTAATAATTATATATTAATAAATCGGATGAACGATGCATCCCAAATTGTATCCGCTGCGCACTTCTTAATCAGGGCAATCGCATCGTGGAGGTTTCTGCAGACGCCCAAAAAGACTTACTTAAGAAAACTGTTGCATGATAATTTGTACCATTTTCAAGGGTGGGGGGCGTGCAGTAGATGCCCCCTTTATTTTTGTGCTTCTGCCGTTCAAACCGAGCAGCACTGAGTTTGTCATGGCACCTGACGCCAAATCTACTGCTTAGCTGCTACAGACAGAACTATCTTCAAATCACCACTAGGGGGTGTCAATGCTGCAGCTTCGTTCTATGGTTGATCTTTTTCAAAGACAGTTTTTTTTCTCTCTCTCCACATAATCAACTTAACTGATTAGCGTGCTTTCATAGTAATGGTTTTTAATCCGTGTTAATCTTCTGAACAATGACTAGTAAAGGTTCTATGAGGTTGTCCTACTTACTATGGATTTTAAGTTTTTTATCAAGGTGTTAAAACGTACCACAGTTGCCAGTCCTGTGTTTTATGTCTAGCAATTTGTACAGTTTCTTCAGTATAAACACATGCCATGATCTGTGAGAATCTCCTCCAGAACTCTGCATTTCCTCAAGATCTTTTTGTAATATTGCATCATGGCACTGCTCAGAACAACACAGATGGTGCATAACAACACAAGGGAGTACAAGACAACATGGTGCAGAAACAGTGCGATACAAAGCAGGACAAAACTGGATGATACGTGGTCAGTGGTGGATAAAGTGCAGTAACAGCTGTACAGTGCAGCTGCCGTGGAAATGACTGTTACAGGGGATGCAAAAGCTGCAGGTTTGAATTGTTTGGCGAATGAAGCTGTTCATGAATCTGCTAGTCAGTGTTTGTGGATGGTGGTCAGAGTCCTGGATTATAGACTGAACCTTGTTACTGTGGCAGTTAAAGTACAGCTGGTCAATGGAGGGCAGTTCAGTGCGAATGATGTTCTTAACAGACTTCGCAATGTACTGCCTTCCTGTCATGTGGCTCCACCATACCATAGTACTACTGTAAGAACTAGGGATGTAACGATACATTCAACTCACCATTTGATACGATTCACGATTCTGAGTTCACGATACAATTTTCTCATTTTTTGCAGAATGAGCTGCAGACAAATATATTCAAAAATATTCTTATATTTATCTTTCTGAACTGTTGACACTGTTGTGAACAGTGCAACTGAATTTGAATAAAATACTGTTGAAAAAAATCCCAAATCAAAATAAGTAAATAAAAAAAAATAAATCAAATAAATAAGCTAAGGTTTGCATGTGCAGCTTTTTAGCGTGCTTTGCCCTTTTAATAATCTTCACTCAGCTCACGGTGGTGCCAGTGGACCTGTTTGTGTATGTTATCAGTCTATTACAATGTTTGCATGCAGTTTATGTCTTGTCTGTGCTTTTCTCGCTGTTTCCTCCTCGTTTGTGATTACCGGAAAGCTAATATGCTGCCACACCGCCAATTGAAGATCGGGCGGTGCGTCCATCCATCCATTTTCTGAAACCACTTAATCCCAACTGAGATCGCGGGGGAGACCGGAGCCTATCCCGGGAACAAGGGGCGCAGACAGGAACCAAGCCCAGGCAGTCACCTACACACCGCAGGTCGCACACACTCACACAACTACAGGGCCAATTTAGACTCACCAGTCAACCTATCCTGCATGCTTTTGGACCGTGGGAGGAACCTGGAGTCCCCGGCGAAAACGGGGAGAGCATGCGAACTCCACACAGAAAGGGCCCTGGACCGAAGCCAGCACTAACCACTGTGCCGTCCTCAGTTTCAAATTCATTCATCATCTCGCGTTCGCTCAAAACCAAAAACTGACGTACGATGTCGACGTGATACGCAGTGACATCTGACGTCAAACTCACATTGTGAAATCAAATGTAATATTACACCAGTTTTTCTGTTAAAGTACTGTGAAGTACTCCTACAATAGTGATTCATTTTCCACATCAGCCGGTTTAAATCTTCATGCATTTGCACCGATTTTTAACTGATTTGTGATTCATCATTACATGCCAGGGCCAGCAGCTCTGCATGGCTCGACCCTCATAAACATTCTCCACACATGCTGTTCAGGCAGTGGCCACAGAAATTCCCCCAGTGAACTTTATGCTTTCTGTCGGAGAGTATGCTGTGTTCTGGCCTTAAACCCTGCATACTACTTTGCAGACTTTGATCCTCTTAACAACAATTGGCATTTCTGGTGGCTGAATATCCATCCATCCGTCATCCAACTGCATGCTTAAAAGCTGTGAATAATAGTAATAATTCTTAAAATTGCAACTATCTAGAATTTCAGCCTAGTTACTCAGCTAAATTACTATTTAAACCTAGAATAATTTCTATAAGGGGCGGCATGGTGGTGCAGTGGTTAGCACTGTCGCCTCACACCTCTGGGACCCGGGTTCGTGTCTCCGCCTGGGTCACATGTGTGTGGAGTTTGCATGTTCTCCCCATGTCGTTGTGGGGTTTCCTCTGGGTACTCCGGTTTCCCCCCACAGTCCAAAAACATGCTGGGGCTAATTGGAGTTGCTGAATTGCCCGTAGGTGTGTGTGTGTGAGTGGATGGTGTGTGAGTGTGCCCTGCGATGGGCTGGCCCCCCATCCTGGGTTGTTCCCTGCCTCGTGCCCATTGATTCTGGGATAGGCTCCGGACCCCCCGCGACCCAATAGGATAAGCGGTTTGGAAAATGGATGGATGGATAATTTCTATATGTGTGATAGAATCAAAAAATATTTTGTTTTACATATAAATCTTCACAAGGTGTATTACACATGGTATTCCCCAGACACCGCCACCCCAACAGATGCTTTGTTTGTTAAGACAATAGCTCAGAAAGTGGTTGATCGATCTTTTGCAGCTTTTACCAAGGTTTGTACAAGCCAAAATTAAATTTTGAAACGGATCCCTGCCACACCCTGCCCTCCTGAACCTCCCGTTTCCTCCCTAGTGTGGTATAACGTGCCATGCCTGTTCCGCGTTTGTTTTACCTCTCCTTCCTGCCCTTGTGTTACTCATTTCAGGTGCCTCTAGTTTGCTCCCTGCTTAGCCTTGTATAAATGTGCTTCTCAGTCCTGCCTTTAATGTTGCTGCTGCTGTTTGCCTGTGTGTTCTTCCCTGCTTATGAT
The DNA here is from genome assembly GCF_023856365.1 of Brienomyrus brachyistius. Classification (NCBI taxonomy): domain Eukaryota; kingdom Metazoa; phylum Chordata; class Actinopteri; order Osteoglossiformes; family Mormyridae; genus Brienomyrus; species Brienomyrus brachyistius. The sequence continues at coordinate 8,203 of NW_026042746.1, forward strand.
TCCCCCGTGATCCAGTTGTGATCCAGTTGTCTTCATATCATGTATTCACATTCCTCAGCTGAGAGTGAACAAAGTTCTGTGGAAAGTATCTGACTACAGATAGACTTTCACCCAGTTCTCTGCGGGAGCTCTGATTACAGAGTGACTCCCCGACTACTTCTGAAGCCCTTCCTTAAGTATCCAGACCAGGTGATGGCATGTTTCTGAAGACTGACTAATTTCGGTCAATGGTTAATTTTAGGGGCATTGCTGACCTTGGTTCTCAAGTCCCCAGCCAATCAGATCACTTTAGGGGGTGGTTGTAATTCCCTTGTTCTACCATGAGAGAATCTCTCTCAGTTTGGTGGGTTGAGCCGAAGTTTCTGTATTTCTCTTAGGAAAAGCTATACTGCCTTAAATCTGAGAGTATAATACTCCTCGTCTCATGCCTATTCAAACGAGACCAAACATGCGTGTATTTGTCCCTAACATCTATGTGTGCTGAGTTATCCTGTTTATAGTGGAAAAGGTGTCTGTGTCTGGAGGCTGACAGCTGTTGTTGCTGTGGATTGATTGTGGAACTCTGGTCACTCCGGGGGTGAAAGGTCTTGCTTTTTCTGTGCTGCTCCAGTTATTCCTATCCAGTCTCTCAGGAGCCGGCAGGCCTTTGCCTTCCTTAAAAGGGGTGGTTTGACGAGTTGAGTCCAGTCTTGCCTGGGCCAGCGGAGCTCTGAAATAGACTGATGCAGGCTGATCAGAGTTGGGGCCTGCAGGACCTATAAGTTTTATGTCCTTACAGAATGTAAGTGGCATCATACTAAACTAGTGGTGTTCGAACTAGCATGGAAAGAGGCTATGGGTAGCTACAAAAAGGCTCTTAGTGCCGCCAAATCATCTAGTATCTATCAGAACTAATTGAAATAAACAAAAATAATCCTAGATTCCTATTTACTATGGTGTCCAAGCTGACTAATAACCAGACCACTGGTTATTTTCCAGTGACGACTTTATGAAACTTTTTGACCAAAAATATGCTCAATTAAACAGAACATTTTGAATATTGAATATTGGTTAACCAGTCAGAACTGATGTACTTAATTTTATCTTCAAATTCATCTACTTGTATGCTAGAACCTGTTCCATCAAAATTATTCAGCGATGCTCCCAGCATTGATTGAACCGCTACTAGCAATAGTTAAACTAAAACATATAATCATATTACCCCAATTTTATCTTCACTGCACTGGCTGCCAGTTAGATTTCGTGTTGACTACAAAACACTGCTCTTAACCTATAAAGCTGTAAATGGTCTTGCACCGCAGTATGTGAGTGACCTCATTTGCGTTCCGAATCATACACTTAGATGACGAGATGGAGGTATTCTATCCGTACCCAGAATAAAGAACATTACCTTTGGGGGAAGAGCATTTGCTCATAAAGCACCACAGCTATGGAATAAACTTCCTATTAGTGTTCGGAACTCAGACACAATCTCTGCTTTTAAGTCAAGGCTTAAGATGTACCTCTTTCGCCAGTCTTTTGGATAGTTAAATCTTCTTTTCTAAGGTGAATGGGAAATCTGGAGGTTCATAGTTATTTGAGATTGAAGGGGAAAGGGGGGATTGGTGCTGTCGTCCTGCCACTCTCGCCGATCACTTAAGCTGTGGATGGGAGGTGGCTTGACGCCAAAACCTCTGTAAACCCTCATGCCTGTGCTTCCTTCCAGGTCACTCTTTTAGGCAGGCTGTCATAGTTGCTTTAGTCCTGCCGGTTAGGTGTAGGGCAATAACTCTTCTCCATCTTCTCTTTTTCGAGCTGATACCGAGCCGACTACACCGTGTGAACCCGCACCTGGACTCCTGGATATAACTACATGAAACCAACTGGGACTTTATAACTATATGAACTCTAATGAATGTCAATGTAAATGCAGTTTCATGCTCCTTGGTCGCCCAGAGGAGGATGGGGTCCCCTTCTGAGTCTAGGTTCCACTCAAGGTTTCTTCCTGCTAGAGGGAGTTTCCTTGCCACTGTCGCCTCAGGCTTTTAAATATAAATATAAATATATAAAATATATAAAATATATTTTTGGCCACAACCGGGATTCGAACCCCGGTCTCCCGTGTGAAAGGCGGCGATCTTACCACTACACTATCCAGCAACTATATAATATAAGGGAGATTTACGGGAAAATACTAATACGGGAGGACGGCGGGAAAGAGAAGTAAAATACGGTAGTTTCCCGGCCAAAACGGGAGGCTCCAGTATCCCTTACATTTTAAGACAGGAAATATAAAATAATATAAATTATATAAAATATAATATAAATATAAATATAAATATATAAAATATATAAAATATATTTTTGGCCACAACCGGGATTCGAACCCCGGTCTCCCGTGTGAAAGGCGGCGATCTTACCACTACACTATCCAGCAACTATATAATATAAGGGAGATTTACGGGAAAATACTAATACGGGAGGACGGCGGGAAAGAGAAGTAAAATACGGTAGTTTCCCGGCCAAAACGGGAGGCTCCAGTATCCCTTACATTTTAAGACAGGAAATATAAAATAATATAAATTATATAAAATATAATATAAATATAAATATAAATATATAAAATATATAAAATATATTTTTGGCCACAACCGGGATTCGAACCCCGGTCTCCCGTGTGAAAGGCGGCGATCTTACCACTACACTATCCAGCAACTATATAATATAAGGGAGATTTACGGGAAAATACTAATACGGGAGGACGGCGGGAAAGAGAAGTAAAATACGGTAGTTTCCCGGCCAAAACGGGAGACTTGACAGCTATGGCTGTCTCTGGCCACGCCCCCTACAGTCGGTCCGGCCCCTGTTCGCGTGTTCGCGAAAACGACTTCATTTATTTTCTTATTGATTTATCGACAGACTTTTTAGACGTTATAATAACAACACTCTATTGATCCCCCTCTTACTGTCCATGATACACAATGACGAGACACATGTTCACTAATGACGAGAACTATTCTATTTTTCATGCCGGGGGTCCTTCAAATCTTACATTTACAAATCTTGTTCTTGTTCTCTGCTTTCTCCTTTCTCGTTCCCGTAGATATATATTATTATACGGAGATTTACGGAGTCTTCAAAGACGGTCCGGCTCCAGCTCAAGGATCACTGTTGCTGTGGTGTAGATCAGCTGATCTGTAGTAGTCTTCTACGTACATCTTCTAGTAGACCTTCTGAGGGTACTTCACGCATTCTTGGTCGGAGGGTCCAGGTTTCCAGCTTAGCTTATTTCTTATTTCTCAGGTCAGCTGCTCTTGTTTGGGATGTGCTTGACCGGCGTATACGACAGCGTGTACCAGTTCCCACTAATATCCAACAACTTCGCACAGCCATTGAAGAGGAGTGGACCAACATTCCACAGGCCACAATTGACAATCTGATAAACTCTATGCGAAGAAGATGTGTTGCATTGCATGAGGCAAATGGTGGTCACACCAGATACTGACCGGTTCTGAGTCCCCAGACCCCCAATAAAGCAAAAAACTGCACATTCCAGGGTGGCCTTTTATTGTGGGCAGTATAAGGTACACCTGTGCACTACCCATGATGTCAGATCAGCATCTTGATGTGGCACACCTGTGAGGTGGGATGGATTATCTCAGCAAAGCAGAAGTGCTCACTATCACACATTTAGACTGATTTGTGAGAAATGTTTGAGAGAAATGGTAATATTGTGTATCTGGAATGAATTGTAGGTCTTTAAGTCCATCTCATGAAAAATGGGAGCAGAAACAAGAGTGTTGCGTTTATATTTTTGTTCAGTATAGAATAAGCCCAGATTTATGTTTATTCAGTGGAGATAAGTACAACCTCTAAAGATAGGCCTACACCCGTTTTGGCAGTGTCTCCGGATCCCATGACAAATAATGCCTTCAGTACATCCTCCTCAACCCACACTGAAAGCAGAAGTGCTATGGGCTTTGCAAACGGTTTGCCGACATCACTCCTATACGTCCAATGATGACATTCACACCGTCTCCAGGGTGATGTTCCCTGACTCGCAGGGTCACTTGTGGTAAAGATAAAACCGCTTTTCTTGCGCGATTTGGACTCGCTCCATATATTAAAAGGGAGCTTCGTTGTCATGTTTGACGTAAGTATGAACAGGACCATCAAAAGAAAACAACTGGATGTGCATGTCAGGTATTGGGTGAATTATGAGAATGGCTCTCGAGTGCAGTCCTGGTTCTGGGATCACAGTACATGAGCCACTCCACCGCTGAAGACTTACTGGAGAAGTTTAAGGTAAGCCATTCAATAACATTTAAACTCATTAACGAACCCATGATTTTTAAATATCCATGGTTTATCTTTACATGTGTTTAAATGGGAGAACCATATTTATTGGTAAGCATATTTTAAAGATTTTATTGCTGCTTCATGGCTTTTGCTGCAAAAAAAATAGTTCATTGAGGAAATAGAATGTTTAAGTGTTGTGTAGCAACATGTACAGCTGTTGTACAGGCAAAAACTCTGGCTCAGTCCAAAGGAGGTGGATATAGGAATGGCTGTCATCAAGGTGGGACTTCTGTGAATTCACTGGTATCTTTACATACAAATGTATCAAACAATTGTGAAGTAAAAAATATGTGAATAACATGGAGTTTGAGCTGGTTTGATATGTACAGCTGAGGTAGTGTTAACCTTGGGCTGAGTGTGCAGAAAGATTCTGGAAATTTGACAAACCATCTTTTTGTCAGAGACAGTCAGGAGCCAAAGGCAGTGGAAGTGACCTTGGTGTCCTTCAGATTAAAAAAAATTGCCAGATTGTGCTCTCAAAAATGTGCAAAAAGGCCTTGGATAAATGCCCTCTGAAGTACTCGATTGTACATGAGATGACGTGCTTGGACCCAAACAAAATGCACACCAGCCAGATAACTGCCAGCAGAAAAGGAGAAATCTCATGCAGAAGTTTGCGCAGGAGAATCGGTTGGCAGGCAGGATATCTGCTGGTAAATCATAGGATAAGAATAGGATAGTTCAGAATATTATTTTTAAATTATGCTTTTCTTTTTTCACATCTAACTGAATCAGGGACGGATTACAAACCGGGTTAGCGGGGCCGCTGCCCAGGGGCCCTTGGGGTGCAGGGGGCCCGTGGGCCCCAAGCCCAAAACAATTTGCAACGCTTATCAGCAATGTATTTTCGTTTGTCTATTTTAGAGGGCCTACATTCTTTGATCCTCTGCCTACAAGGTCCCCTGACCCTATAGGGAGGGTGTTTGGCTGCCAAGGGCCCTTGACTTGTGGTGGTTGTGGTGGTGGTGCAGGTGGTGGTGGTGGGGGGGGGCCTCGCGAACGTTTTACCCAGGGGCCCACACAACCCATAATCCGTCCCTGAACTGAATAGTGTTAACACGTAGATTTTAGCAGTATTTAGAAGACCGACTCTTGGTGTTTGAAAAGAAGCATCAGCCCAGTTATATTTTCTTTGATGAGCCTAGAGATATCTCAAGATTAAATTAAAATGATTGCACATTTATGGTATCATAGGAAAATTGGGTTATAAATCACTTTCCTATTCTACATGTGATTCTGTGTATTGACATTGTTGATCTGCATCTAATCTACTGTAATTAATGTAATTACAGGTGATGCAATATCCCAGCAGTCTGATAATCACCTGCACAATGAGGCAAAAGGCTTGGATTTTATATCCTTCATTCCTTCAGCACCATCCAAAGTTGATGTCTTTTTACATCAAAAAGTTAGTGGGCCTTATCCTGACCTCTGGATGTTCTGCAAGAACTTGCTGCTGCTGTCCTATGGGCAAGCCGAAGTGGAACGAATAGAGGTGGAGACCTGCAACTTATCAGAGGAAACAGTTGTTGCACAGAGGCTTATATGCGACCATGTCAGAGTGTGTGGGGGAGCAACCAAAGCGCCTCTGACCAAAGGTGAAAGATGAGCGAAAAGCAAAAAAGAAAACTTGAGGAACTCAAGAGGAAGAGAGTCTCACTGGAAAGTGTATGTGAGAGTTTACAAAAGGATGCTGAGCACATGGCAGAGGAAGCAGAGAGTGCTGCTGGAACCAAAAGGGCAACATTACTTACCAAGTCCAATACTCTGAGCCGACGAGCGAAGGAGGAGAAAGAGCAGTTGGTGGTCTTAAATGCAGATACTGAAGAATAGGCTACTGAACTGTGACTCCTAACACATCAAGAGTGAATCGGTGGAAACAAAAATATTTAGGTTCTTTGCATTTTTGGAGTATTTTACTTTCTGTGCCTGTTTGTACATTGTTCACAGCCATAATACTTTATAATTACAAGGTAGTTTTATGTTAGAGCTCTTGCTCCAATAAATATGTGCCTTGTAATTAACTAAATTCTAGGCTATTCAGTTTTTTTTGCCCTCGTGATGGTCGTGGGTTGTGAAAAAAGCCTTCTTCTTAGGGGTACCGCTGGGGCCAGCCGGGCGTATGTCGTGGCTTCAGTGAGTACTTATGTTTGTCATGCTGCCTGTGTACTTTATAGCGGCACAACATATTTCTGCAAATTGCATGCGTCAAATTGTCTGTCTCTCTTAAAAAATATGAAGTGTCACCAAAATTTTAAACGGGGAATCAATCTCAATGAAAAATATTCGTCAAGTAACGTTTCTAAAATAATATAGACATACTAATAATTATATATTAATAAATCGGATGAACGATGCATCCCAAATTGTATCCGCTGCGCACTTCTTAATCAGGGCAATCGCATCGTGGAGGTTTCTGCAGACGCCCAAAAAGACTTACTTAAGAAAACTGTTGCATGATAATTTGTACCATTTTCAAGGGTGGGGGGCGTGCAGTAGATGCCCCCTTTATTTTTGTGCTTCTGCCGTTCAAACCGAGCAGCACTGAGTTTGTCATGGCACCTGACGCCAAATCTACTGCTTAGCTGCTACAGACAGAACTATCTTCAAATCACCACTAGGGGGTGTCAATGCTGCAGCTTCGTTCTATGGTTGATCTTTTTCAAAGACAGTTTTTTTTCTCTCTCTCCACATAATCAACTTAACTGATTAGCGTGCTTTCATAGTAATGGTTTTTAATCCGTGTTAATCTTCTGAACAATGACTAGTAAAGGTTCTATGAGGTTGTCCTACTTACTATGGATTTTAAGTTTTTTATCAAGGTGTTAAAACGTACCACAGTTGCCAGTCCTGTGTTTTATGTCTAGCAATTTGTACAGTTTCTTCAGTATAAACACATGCCATGATCTGTGAGAATCTCCTCCAGAACTCTGCATTTCCTCAAGATCTTTTTGTAATATTGCATCATGGCACTGCTCAGAACAACACAGATGGTGCATAACAACACAAGGGAGTACAAGACAACATGGTGCAGAAACAGTGCGATACAAAGCAGGACAAAACTGGATGATACGTGGTCAGTGGTGGATAAAGTGCAGTAACAGCTGTACAGTGCAGCTGCCGTGGAAATGACTGTTACAGGGGATGCAAAAGCTGCAGGTTTGAATTGTTTGGCGAATGAAGCTGTTCATGAATCTGCTAGTCAGTGTTTGTGGATGGTGGTCAGAGTCCTGGATTATAGACTGAACCTTGTTACTGTGGCAGTTAAAGTACAGCTGGTCAATGGAGGGCAGTTCAGTGCGAATGATGTTCTTAACAGACTTCGCAATGTACTGCCTTCCTGTCATGTGGCTCCACCATACCATAGTACTACTGTAAGAACTAGGGATGTAACGATACATTCAACTCACCATTTGATACGATTCACGATTCTGAGTTCACGATACAATTTTCTCATTTTTTGCAGAATGAGCTGCAGACAAATATATTCAAAAATATTCTTATATTTATCTTTCTGAACTGTTGACACTGTTGTGAACAGTGCAACTGAATTTGAATAAAATACTGTTGAAAAAAATCCCAAATCAAAATAAGTAAATAAAAAAAAATAAATCAAATAAATAAGCTAAGGTTTGCATGTGCAGCTTTTTAGCGTGCTTTGCCCTTTTAATAATCTTCACTCAGCTCACGGTGGTGCCAGTGGACCTGTTTGTGTATGTTATCAGTCTATTACAATGTTTGCATGCAGTTTATGTCTTGTCTGTGCTTTTCTCGCTGTTTCCTCCTCGTTTGTGATTACCGGAAAGCTAATATGCTGCCACACCGCCAATTGAAGATCGGGCGGTGCGTCCATCCATCCATTTTCTGAAACCACTTAATCCCAACTGAGATCGCGGGGGAGACCGGAGCCTATCCCGGGAACAAGGGGCGCAGACAGGAACCAAGCCCAGGCAGTCACCTACACACCGCAGGTCGCACACACTCACACAACTACAGGGCCAATTTAGACTCACCAGTCAACCTATCCTGCATGCTTTTGGACCGTGGGAGGAACCTGGAGTCCCCGGCGAAAACGGGGAGAGCATGCGAACTCCACACAGAAAGGGCCCTGGACCGAAGCCAGCACTAACCACTGTGCCGTCCTCAGTTTCAAATTCATTCATCATCTCGCGTTCGCTCAAAACCAAAAACTGACGTACGATGTCGACGTGATACGCAGTGACATCTGACGTCAAACTCACATTGTGAAATCAAATGTAATATTACACCAGTTTTTCTGTTAAAGTACTGTGAAGTACTCCTACAATAGTGATTCATTTTCCACATCAGCCGGTTTAAATCTTCATGCATTTGCACCGATTTTTAACTGATTTGTGATTCATCATTACATGCCAGGGCCAGCAGCTCTGCATGGCTCGACCCTCATAAACATTCTCCACACATGCTGTTCAGGCAGTGGCCACAGAAATTCCCCCAGTGAACTTTATGCTTTCTGTCGGAGAGTATGCTGTGTTCTGGCCTTAAACCCTGCATACTACTTTGCAGACTTTGATCCTCTTAACAACAATTGGCATTTCTGGTGGCTGAATATCCATCCATCCGTCATCCAACTGCATGCTTAAAAGCTGTGAATAATAGTAATAATTCTTAAAATTGCAACTATCTAGAATTTCAGCCTAGTTACTCAGCTAAATTACTATTTAAACCTAGAATAATTTCTATAAGGGGCGGCATGGTGGTGCAGTGGTTAGCACTGTCGCCTCACACCTCTGGGACCCGGGTTCGTGTCTCCGCCTGGGTCACATGTGTGTGGAGTTTGCATGTTCTCCCCATGTCGTTGTGGGGTTTCCTCTGGGTACTCCGGTTTCCCCCCACAGTCCAAAAACATGCTGGGGCTAATTGGAGTTGCTGAATTGCCCGTAGGTGTGTGTGTGTGAGTGGATGGTGTGTGAGTGTGCCCTGCGATGGGCTGGCCCCCCATCCTGGGTTGTTCCCTGCCTCGTGCCCATTGATTCTGGGATAGGCTCCGGACCCCCCGCGACCCAATAGGATAAGCGGTTTGGAAAATGGATGGATGGATAATTTCTATATGTGTGATAGAATCAAAAAATATTTTGTTTTACATATAAATCTTCACAAGGTGTATTACACATGGTATTCCCCAGACACCGCCACCCCAACAGATGCTTTGTTTGTTAAGACAATAGCTCAGAAAGTGGTTGATCGATCTTTTGCAGCTTTTACCAAGGTTTGTACAAGCCAAAATTAAATTTTGAAACGGATCCCTGCCACACCCTGCCCTCCTGAACCTCCCGTTTCCTCCCTAGTGTGGTATAACGTGCCATGCCTGTTCCGCGTTTGTTTTACCTCTCCTTCCTGCCCTTGTGTTACTCATTTCAGGTGCCTCTAGTTTGCTCCCTGCTTAGCCTTGTATAAATGTGCTTCTCAGTCCTGCCTTTAATGTTGCTGCTGCTGTTTGCCTGTGTGTTCTTCCCTGCTTATGATTCCCCCGTGATCCAGTTGTGATCCAGTTGTCTTCATATCATGTATTCACATTCCTCAGCTGAGAGTGAACAAAGTTCTGTGGAAAGTATCTGACTACAGATAGACTTTCACCCAGTTCTCTGCGGGAGCTCTGATTACAGAGTGACTCCCCGACTACTTCTGAAGCCCTTCCTTAAGTATCCAGACCAGGTGATGGCATGTTTCTGAAGACTGACTAATTTCGGTCAATGGTTAATTTTAGGGGCATTGCTGACCTTGGTTCTCAAGTCCCCAGCCAATCAGATCACTTTAGGGGGTGGTTGTAATTCCCTTGTTCTACCATGAGAGAATCTCTCTCAGTTTGGTGGGTTGAGCCGAAGTTTCTGTATTTCTCTTAGGAAAAGCTATACTGCCTTAAATCTGAGAGTATAATACTCCTCGTCTCATGCCTATTCAAACGAGACCAAACATGCGTGTATTTGTCCCTAACATCTATGTGTGCTGAGTTATCCTGTTTATAGTGGAAAAGGTGTCTGTGTCTGGAGGCTGACAGCTGTTGTTGCTGTGGATTGATTGTGGAACTCTGGTCACTCCGGGGGTGAAAGGTCTTGCTTTTTCTGTGCTGCTCCAGTTATTCCTATCCAGTCTCTCAGGAGCCGGCAGGCCTTTGCCTTCCTTAAAAGGGGTGGTTTGACGAGTTGAGTCCAGTCTTGCCTGGGCCAGCGGAGCTCTGAAATAGACTGATGCAGGCTGATCAGAGTTGGGGCCTGCAGGACCTATAAGTTTTATGTCCTTACAGAATGTAAGTGGCATCATACTAAACTAGTGGTGTTCGAACTAGCATGGAAAGAGGCTATGGGTAGCTACAAAAAGGCTCTTAGTGCCGCCAAATCATCTAGTATCTATCAGAACTAATTGAAATAAACAAAAATAATCCTAGATTCCTATTTACTATGGTGTCCAAGCTGACTAATAACCAGACCACTGGTTATTTTCCAGTGACGACTTTATGAAACTTTTTGACCAAAAATATGCTCAATTAAACAGAACATTTTGAATATTGAATATTGGTTAACCAGTCAGAACTGATGTACTTAATTTTATCTTCAAATTCATCTACTTGTATGCTAGAACCTGTTCCATCAAAATTATTCAGCGATGCTCCCAGCATTGATTGAACCGCTACTAGCAATAGTTAAACTAAAACATATAATCATATTACCCCAATTTTATCTTCACTGCACTGGCTGCCAGTTAGATTTCGTGTTGACTACAAAACACTGCTCTTAACCTATAAAGCTGTAAATGGTCTTGCACCGCAGTATGTGAGTGACCTCATTTGCGTTCCGAATCATACACTTAGATGACGAGATGGAGGTATTCTATCCGTACCCAGAATAAAGAACATTACCTTTGGGGGAAGAGCATTTGCTCATAAAGCACCACAGCTATGGAATAAACTTCCTATTAGTGTTCGGAACTCAGACACAATCTCTGCTTTTAAGTCAAGGCTTAAGATGTACCTCTTTCGCCAGTCTTTTGGATAGTTAAATCTTCTTTTCTAAGGTGAATGGGAAATCTGGAGGTTCATAGTTATTTGAGATTGAAGGGGAAAGGGGGGATTGGTGCTGTCGTCCTGCCACTCTCGCCGATCACTTAAGCTGTGGATGGGAGGTGGCTTGACGCCAAAACCTCTGTAAACCCTCATGCCTGTGCTTCCTTCCAGGTCACTCTTTTAGGCAGGCTGTCATAGTTGCTTTAGTCCTGCCGGTTAGGTGTAGGGCAATAACTCTTCTCCATCTTCTCTTTTTCGAGCTGATACCGAGCCGACTACACCGTGTGAACCCGCACCTGGACTCCTGGATATAACTACATGAAACCAACTGGGACTTTATAACTATATGAACTCTAATGAATGTCAATGTAAATGCAGTTTCATGCTCCTTGGTCGCCCAGAGGAGGATGGGGTCCCCTTCTGAGTCTAGGTTCCACTCAAGGTTTCTTCCTGCTAGAGGGAGTTTCCTTGCCACTGTCGCCTCAGGCTTTTAAATATAAATATAAATATATAAAATATATAAAATATATTTTTGGCCACAACCGGGATTCGAACCCCGGTCTCCCGTGTGAAAGGCGGCGATCTTACCACTACACTATCCAGCAACTATATAATATAAGGGAGATTTACGGGAAAATACTAATACGGGAGGACGGCGGGAAAGAGAAGTAAAATACGGTAGTTTCCCGGCCAAAACGGGAGGCTCCAGTATCCCTTACATTTTAAGACAGGAAATATAAAATAATATAAATTATATAAAATATAATATAAATATAAATATATAAAATATATAAAATATATTTTTGGCCACAAACGGGATTCGAACCCCGGTCTCCCGTGTGAAAGGCGGCGATCTTACCACTACACTATCCAGCAACTATATAATATAAGGGAGATTTACGGGAAAATACTAATACGGGAGGACGGCGGGAAAGAGAAGTAAAATACGGTAGTTTCCCGGCCAAAACGGGAGGCTCCAGTATCCCTTACATTTTAAGACAGGAAATATAAAATAATATAAATTATATAAAATATAATATAAATATAAATATATAAAATATATAAAATATATTTTTGGCCACAAACGGGATTCGAACCCCGGTCTCCCGTGTGAAAGGCGGCGATCTTACCACTACACTATCCAGCAACTATATAATATAAGGGAGATTTACGGGAAAATACTAATACGGGAGGACGGCGGGAAAGAGAAGTAAAATACGGTAGTTTCCCGGCCAAAACGGGAGACTTGACAGCTATGGCTGTCTCTGGCCACGCCCCCTACAGTCGGTCCGGCCCCTGTTCGCGTGTTCGCGAAAACGACTTCATTTATTTTCTTATTGATTTATCGACAGACTTTTTAGACGTTATAATAACAACACTCTATTGATCCCCCTCTTACTGTCCATGATACACAATGACGAGACACATGTTCACTAATGACGAGAACTATTCTATTTTTCATGCCGGGGGTCCTTCAAATCTTACATTTACAAATCTTGTTCTTGTTCTCTGCTTTCTCCTTTCTCGTTCCCGTAGATATATATTATTATACGGAGATTTACGGAGTCTTCAAAGACGGTCCGGCTCCAGCTCAAGGATCACTGTTGCTGTGGTGTAGATCAGCTGATCTGTAGTAGTCTTCTACGTACATCTTCTAGTAGACCTTCTGAGGGTACTTCACGCATTCTTGGTCGGAGGGTCCAGGTTTCCAGCTTAGCTTATTTCTTATTTCTCAGGTCAGCTGCTCTTGTTTGGGATGTGCTTGACCGGCGTATACGACAGCGTGTACCAGTTCCCACTAATATCCAACAACTTCGCACAGCCATTGAAGAGGAGTGGACCAACATTCCACAGGCCACAATTGACAATCTGATAAACTCTATGCGAAGAAGATGTGTTGCATTGCATGAGGCAAATGGTGGTCACACCAGATACTGACCGGTTCTGAGTCCCCAGACCCCCAATAAAGCAAAAAACTGCACATTCCAGGGTGGCCTTTTATTGTGGGCAGTATAAGGTACACCTGTGCACTACCCATGATGTCAGATCAGCATCTTGATGTGGCACACCTGTGAGGTGGGATGGATTATCTCAGCAAAGCAGAAGTGCTCACTATCACACATTTAGACTGATTTGTGAGAAATGTTTGAGAGAAATGGTAATATTGTGTATCTGGAATGAATTGTAGGTCTTTAAGTCCATCTCATGAAAAATGGGAGCAGAAACAAGAGTGTTGCGTTTATATTTTTGTTCAGTATAGAATAAGCCCAGATTTATGTTTATTCAGTGGAGATAAGTACAACCTCTAAAGATAGGCCTACACCCGTTTTGGCAGTGTCTCCGGATCCCATGACAAATAATGCCTTCAGTACATCCTCCTCAACCCACACTGAAAGCAGAAGTGCTATGGGCTTTGCAAACGGTTTGCCGACATCACTCCTATATGTCCAATGATGACATTCACACCGTCTCCAGGGTGATGTTCCCTGACTCGCAGGGTCACTTGTGGTAAAGATAAAACCGCTTTTCTTGCGCGATTTGGACTCGCTCCATATATTAAAAGGGAGCTTCGTTGTCATGTTTGACGTAAGTATGAACAGGACCATCAAAAGAAAACAACTGGATGTGCATGTCAGGTATTGGGTGAATTATGAGAATGGCTCTCGAGTGCAGTCCTGGTTCTGGGATCACAGTACATGAGCCACTCCACCGCTGAAGACTTACTGGAGAAGTTTAAGGTAAGCCATTCAATAACATTTAAACTCATTAACGAACCCATGATTTTTAAATATCCATGGTTTATCTTTACATGTGTTTAAATGGGAGAACCATATTTATTGGTAAGCATATTTTAAAGATTTTATTGCTGCTTCATGGCTTTTGCTGCAAAAAAAATAGTTCATTGAGGAAATAGAATGTTTAAGTGTTGTGTAGCAACATGTACAGCTGTTGTACAGGCAAAAACTCTGGCTCAGTCCAAAGGAGGTGGATATAGGAATGGCTGTCATCAAGGTGGGACTTCTGTGAATTCACTGGTATCTTTACATACAAATGTATCAAACAATTGTGAAGTAAAAAATATGTGAATAACATGGAGTTTGAGCTGGTTTGATATGTACAGCTGAGGTAGTGTTAACCTTGGGCTGAGTGTGCAGAAAGATTCTGGAAATTTGACAAACCATCTTTTTGTCAGAGACAGTCAGGAGCCAAAGGCAGTGGAAGTGACCTTGGTGTCCTTCAGATTAAAAAAAATTGCCAGATTGTGCTCTCAAAAATGTGCAAAAAGGCCTTGGATAAATGCCCTCTGAAGTACTCGATTGTACATGAGATGACGTGCTTGGACCCAAACAAAATGCACACCAGCCAGATAACTGCCAGCAGAAAAGGAGAAATCTCATGCAGAAGTTTGCGCAGGAGAATCGGTTGGCAGGCAGGATATCTGCTGGTAAATCATAGGATAAGAATAGGATAGTTCAGAATATTATTTTTAAATTATGCTTTTCTTTTTTCACATCTAACTGAATCAGGGACGGATTACAAACCGGGTTAGCGGGGCCGCTGCCCAGGGGCCCTTGGGGTGCAGGGGGCCCGTGGGCCCCAAGCCCAAAACAATTTGCAACGCTTATCAGCAATGTATTTTCGTTTGTCTATTTTAGAGGGCCTACATTCTTTGATCCTCTGCCTACAAGGTCCCCTGACCCTATAGGGAGGGTGTTTGGCTGCCAAGGGCCCTTGACTTGTGGTGGTTGTGGTGGTGGTGCAGGTGGTGGTGGTGGGGGGGGGCCTCGCGAACGTTTTACCCAGGGGCCCACACAACCCATAATCCGTCCCTGAACTGAATAGTGTTAACACGTAGATTTTAGCAGTATTTAGAAGACCGACTCTTGGTGTTTGAAAAGAAGCATCAGCCCAGTTATATTTTCTTTGATGAGCCTAGAGATATCTCAAGATTAAATTAAAATGATTGCACATTTATGGTATCATAGGAAAATTGGGTTATAAATCACTTTCCTATTCTACATGTGATTCTGTGTATTGACATTGTTGATCTGCATCTAATCTACTGTAATTAATGTAATTACAGGTGATGCAATATCCCAGCAGTCTGATAATCACCTGCACAATGAGGCAAAAGGCTTGGATTTTATATCCTTCATTCCTTCAGCACCATCCAAAGTTGATGTCTTTTTACATCAAAAAGTTAGTGGGCCTTATCCTGACCTCTGGATGTTCTGCAAGAACTTGCTGCTGCTGTCCTATGGGCAAGCCGAAGTGGAACGAATAGAGGTGGAGACCTGCAACTTATCAGAGGAAACAGTTGTTGCACAGAGGCTTATATGCGACCATGTCAGAGTGTGTGGGGGAGCAACCAAAGCGCCTCTGACCAAAGGTGAAAGATGAGCGAAAAGCAAAAAAGAAAACTTGAGGAACTCAAGAGGAAGAGAGTCTCACTGGAAAGTGTATGTGAGAGTTTACAAAAGGATGCTGAGCACATGGCAGAGGAAGCAGAGAGTGCTGCTGGAACCAAAAGGGCAACATTACTTACCAAGTCCAATACTCTGAGCCGACGAGCGAAGGAGGAGAAAGAGCAGTTGGTGGTCTTAAATGCAGATACTGAAGAATAGGCTACTGAACTGTGACTCCTAACACATCAAGAGTGAATCGGTGGAAACAAAAATATTTAGGTTCTTTGCATTTTTGGAGTATTTTACTTTCTGTGCCTGTTTGTACATTGTTCACAGCCATAATACTTTATAATTACAAGGTAGTTTTATGTTAGAGCTCTTGCTCCAATAAATATGTGCCTTGTAATTAACTAAATTCTAGGCTATTCAGTTTTTTTTGCCCTCGTGATGGTCGTGGGTTGTGAAAAAAGCCTTCTTCTTAGGGGTACCGCTGGGGCCAGCCGGGCGTATGTCGTGGCTTCAGTGAGTACTTATGTTTGTCATGCTGCCTGTGTACTTTATAGCGGCACAACATATTTCTGCAAATTGCATGCGTCAAATTGTCTGTCTCTCTTAAAAAATATGAAGTGTCACCAAAATTTTAAACGGGGAATCAATCTCAATGAAAAATATTCGTCAAGTAACGTTTCTAAAATAATATAGACATACTAATAATTATATATTAATAAATCGGATGAACGATGCATCCCAAATTGTATCCGCTGCGCACTTCTTAATCAGGGCAATCGCATCGTGGAGGTTTCTGCAGACGCCCAAAAAGACTTACTTAAGAAAACTGTTGCATGATAATTTGTACCATTTTCAAGGGTGGGGGGCGTGCAGTAGATGCCCCCTTTATTTTTGTGCTTCTGCCGTTCAAACCGAGCAGCACTGAGTTTGTCATGGCACCTGACGCCAAATCTACTGCTTAGCTGCTACAGACAGAACTATCTTCAAATCACCACTAGGGGGTGTCAATGCTGCAGCTTCGTTCTATGGTTGATCTTTTTCAAAGACAGTTTTTTTTCTCTCTCTCCACATAATCAACTTAACTGATTAGCGTGCTTTCATAGTAATGGTTTTTAATCCGTGTTAATCTTCTGAACAATGACTAGTAAAGGTTCTATGAGGTTGTCCTACTTACTATGGATTTTAAGTTTTTTATCAAGGTGTTAAAACGTACCACAGTTGCCAGTCCTGTGTTTTATGTCTAGCAATTTGTACAGTTTCTTCAGTATAAACACATGCCATGATCTGTGAGAATCTCCTCCAGAACTCTGCATTTCCTCAAGATCTTTTTGTAATATTGCATCATGGCACTGCTCAGAACAACACAGATGGTGCATAACAACACAAGGGAGTACAAGACAACATGGTGCAGAAACAGTGCGATACAAAGCAGGACAAAACTGGATGATACGTGGTCAGTGGTGGATAAAGTGCAGTAACAGCTGTACAGTGCAGCTGCCGTGGAAATGACTGTTACAGGGGATGCAAAAGCTGCAGGTTTGAATTGTTTGGCGAATGAAGCTGTTCATGAATCTGCTAGTCAGTGTTTGTGGATGGTGGTCAGAGTCCTGGATTATAGACTGAACCTTGTTACTGTGGCAGTTAAAGTACAGCTGGTCAATGGAGGGCAGTTCAGTGCGAATGATGTTCTTAACAGACTTCGCAATGTACTGCCTTCCTGTCATGTGGCTCCACCATACCATAGTACTACTGTAAGAACTAGGGATGTAACGATACATTCAACTCACCATTTGATACGATTCACGATTCTGAGTTCACGATACAATTTTCTCATTTTTTGCAGAATGAGCTGCAGACAAATATATTCAAAAATATTCTTATATTTATCTTTCTGAACTGTTGACACTGTTGTGAACAGTGCAACTGAATTTGAATAAAATACTGTTGAAAAAAATCCCAAATCAAAATAAGTAAATAAAAAAAAATAAATCAAATAAATAAGCTAAGGTTTGCATGTGCAGCTTTTTAGCGTGCTTTGCCCTTTTAATAATCTTCACTCAGCTCACGGTGGTGCCAGTGGACCTGTTTGTGTATGTTATCAGTCTATTACAATGTTTGCATGCAGTTTATGTCTTGTCTGTGCTTTTCTCGCTGTTTCCTCCTCGTTTGTGATTACCGGAAAGCTAATATGCTGCCACACCGCCAATTGAAGATCGGGCGGTGCGTCCATCCATCCATTTTCTGAAACCACTTAATCCCAACTGAGATCGCGGGGGAGACCGGAGCCTATCCCGGGAACAAGGGGCGCAGACAGGAACCAAGCCCAGGCAGTCACCTACACACCGCAGGTCGCACACACTCACACAACTACAGGGCCAATTTAGACTCACCAGTCAACCTATCCTGCATGCTTTTGGACCGTGGGAGGAACCTGGAGTCCCCGGCGAAAACGGGGAGAGCATGCGAACTCCACACAGAAAGGGCCCTGGACCGAAGCCAGCACTAACCACTGTGCCGTCCTCAGTTTCAAATTCATTCATCATCTCGCGTTCGCTCAAAACCAAAAACTGACGTACGATGTCGACGTGATACGCAGTGACATCTGACGTCAAACTCACATTGTGAAATCAAATGTAATATTACACCAGTTTTTCTGTTAAAGTACTGTGAAGTACTCCTACAATAGTGATTCATTTTCCACATCAGCCGGTTTAAATCTTCATGCATTTGCACCGATTTTTAACTGATTTGTGATTCATCATTACATGCCAGGGCCAGCAGCTCTGCATGGCTCGACCCTCATAAACATTCTCCACACATGCTGTTCAGGCAGTGGCCACAGAAATTCCCCCAGTGAACTTTATGCTTTCTGTCGGAGAGTATGCTGTGTTCTGGCCTTAAACCCTGCATACTACTTTGCAGACTTTGATCCTCTTAACAACAATTGGCATTTCTGGTGGCTGAATATCCATCCATCCGTCATCCAACTGCATGCTTAAAAGCTGTGAATAATAGTAATAATTCTTAAAATTGCAACTATCTAGAATTTCAGCCTAGTTACTCAGCTAAATTACTATTTAAACCTAGAATAATTTCTATAAGGGGCGGCATGGTGGTGCAGTGGTTAGCACTGTCGCCTCACACCTCTGGGACCCGGGTTCGTGTCTCCGCCTGGGTCACATGTGTGTGGAGTTTGCATGTTCTCCCCATGTCGTTGTGGGGTTTCCTCTGGGTACTCCGGTTTCCCCCCACAGTCCAAAAACATGCTGGGGCTAATTGGAGTTGCTGAATTGCCCGTAGGTGTGTGTGTGTGAGTGGATGGTGTGTGAGTGTGCCCTGCGATGGGCTGGCCCCCCATCCTGGGTTGTTCCCTGCCTCGTGCCCATTGATTCTGGGATAGGCTCCGGACCCCCCGCGACCCAATAGGATAAGCGGTTTGGAAAATGGATGGATGGATAATTTCTATATGTGTGATAGAATCAAAAAATATTTTGTTTTACATATAAATCTTCACAAGGTGTATTACACATGGTATTCCCCAGACACCGCCACCCCAACAGATGCTTTGTTTGTTAAGACAATAGCTCAGAAAGTGGTTGATCGATCTTTTGCAGCTTTTACCAAGGTTTGTACAAGCCAAAATTAAATTTTGAAACGGATCCCTGCCACACCCTGCCCTCCTGAACCTCCCGTTTCCTCCCTAGTGTGGTATAACGTGCCATGCCTGTTCCGCGTTTGTTTTACCTCTCCTTCCTGCCCTTGTGTTACTCATTTCAGGTGCCTCTAGTTTGCTCCCTGCTTAGCCTTGTATAAATGTGCTTCTCAGTCCTGCCTTTAATGTTGCTGCTGCTGTTTGCCTGTGTGTTCTTCCCTGCTTATGATTCCCCCGTGATCCAGTTGTGATCCAGTTGTCTTCATATCATGTATTCACATTCCTCAGCTGAGAGTGAACAAAGTTCTGTGGAAAGTATCTGACTACAGATAGACTTTCACCCAGTTCTCTGCGGGAGCTCTGATTACAGAGTGACTCCCCGACTACTTCTGAAGCCCTTCCTTAAGTATCCAGACCAGGTGATGGCATGTTTCTGAAGACTGACTAATTTCGGTCAATGGTTAATTTTAGGGGCATTGCTGACCTTGGTTCTCAAGTCCCCAGCCAATCAGATCACTTTAGGGGGTGGTTGTAATTCCCTTGTTCTACCATGAGAGAATCTCTCTCAGTTTGGTGGGTTGAGCCGAAGTTTCTGTATTTCTCTTAGGAAAAGCTATACTGCCTTAAATCTGAGAGTATAATACTCCTCGTCTCATGCCTATTCAAACGAGACCAAACATGCGTGTATTTGTCCCTAACATCTATGTGTGCTGAGTTATCCTGTTTATAGTGGAAAAGGTGTCTGTGTCTGGAGGCTGACAGCTGTTGTTGCTGTGGATTGATTGTGGAACTCTGGTCACTCCGGGGGTGAAAGGTCTTGCTTTTTCTGTGCTGCTCCAGTTATTCCTATCCAGTCTCTCAGGAGCCGGCAGGCCTTTGCCTTCCTTAAAAGGGGTGGTTTGACGAGTTGAGTCCAGTCTTGCCTGGGCCAGCGGAGCTCTGAAATAGACTGATGCAGGCTGATCAGAGTTGGGGCCTGCAGGACCTATAAGTTTTATGTCCTTACAGAATGTAAGTGGCATCATACTAAACTAGTGGTGTTCGAACTAGCATGGAAAGAGGCTATGGGTAGCTACAAAAAGGCTCTTAGTGCCGCCAAATCATCTAGTATCTATCAGAACTAATTGAAATAAACAAAAATAATCCTAGATTCCTATTTACTATGGTGTCCAAGCTGACTAATAACCAGACCACTGGTTATTTTCCAGTGACGACTTTATGAAACTTTTTGACCAAAAATATGCTCAATTAAACAGAACATTTTGAATATTGAATATTGGTTAACCAGTCAGAACTGATGTACTTAATTTTATCTTCAAATTCATCTACTTGTATGCTAGAACCTGTTCCATCAAAATTATTCAGCGATGCTCCCAGCATTGATTGAACCGCTACTAGCAATAGTTAAACTAAAACATATAATCATATTACCCCAATTTTATCTTCACTGCACTGGCTGCCAGTTAGATTTCGTGTTGACTACAAAACACTGCTCTTAACCTATAAAGCTGTAAATGGTCTTGCACCGCAGTATGTGAGTGACCTCATTTGCGTTCCGAATCATACACTTAGATGACGAGATGGAGGTATTCTATCCGTACCCAGAATAAAGAACATTACCTTTGGGGGAAGAGCATTTGCTCATAAAGCACCACAGCTATGGAATAAACTTCCTATTAGTGTTCGGAACTCAGACACAATCTCTGCTTTTAAGTCAAGGCTTAAGATGTACCTCTTTCGCCAGTCTTTTGGATAGTTAAATCTTCTTTTCTAAGGTGAATGGGAAATCTGGAGGTTCATAGTTATTTGAGATTGAAGGGGAAAGGGGGGATTGGTGCTGTCGTCCTGCCACTCTCGCCGATCACTTAAGCTGTGGATGGGAGGTGGCTTGACGCCAAAACCTCTGTAAACCCTCATGCCTGTGCTTCCTTCCAGGTCACTCTTTTAGGCAGGCTGTCATAGTTGCTTTAGTCCTGCCGGTTAGGTGTAGGGCAATAACTCTTCTCCATCTTCTCTTTTTCGAGCTGATACCGAGCCGACTACACCGTGTGAACCCGCACCTGGACTCCTGGATATAACTACATGAAACCAACTGGGACTTTATAACTATATGAACTCTAATGAATGTCAATGTAAATGCAGTTTCATGCTCCTTGGTCGCCCAGAGGAGGATGGGGTCCCCTTCTGAGTCTAGGTTCCACTCAAGGTTTCTTCCTGCTAGAGGGAGTTTCCTTGCCACTGTCGCCTCAGGCTTTTAAATATAAATATAAATATATAAAATATATAAAATATATTTTTGGCCACAACCGGGATTCGAACCCCGGTCTCCCGTGTGAAAGGCGGCGATCTTACCACTACACTATCCAGCAACTATATAATATAATATATATATATATATATATATATTATAAGGGAGATTTACGGGAAAATAATACGGGAGGACGGCGGGAAAGAGAAGTAAAATACGGTAGTTTCCCGGCCAAAACGGGAGGCTCCAGTATCCCTTACATTTTAAGACAGGAAATATAAAATAATATAAATTATATAAAATATAATATAAATATAAATATATAAAATATATAAAATATATTTTTGGCCACAACCGGGATTCGAACCCCGGTCTCCCGTGTGAAAGGCGGCGATCTTACCACTACACTATCCAGCAACTATATAATATAAGGGAGATTTACGGGAAAATACTAATACGGGAGGACGGCGGGAAAGAGAAGTAAAATACGGTAGTTTCCCGGCCAAAACGGGAGACTTGACAGCTATGGCTGTCTCTGGCCACGCCCCCTACAGTCGGTCCGGCCCCTGTTTGCGTGTTCGCGAAAACGACTTCATTTATTTTCTTATTGATTTATCGACAGACTTTTTAGACGTTATAATAACAACACTCTATTGATCCCCCTCTTACTGTCCATGATACACAATGACGAGACACATGTTCACTAATGACGAGAACTATTCTATTTTTCATGCCGGGGGTCCTTCAAATCTTACATTTACAAATCTTGTTCTTGTTCTCTGCTTTCTCCTTTCTCGTTCCCGTAGATATATATTATTATACGGAGATTTACGGAGTCTTCAAAGACGGTCCGGCTCCAGCTCAAGGATCACTGTTGCTGTGGTGTAGATCAGCTGATCTGTAGTAGTCTTCTACGTACATCTTCTAGTAGACCTTCTGAGGGTACTTCACGCATTCTTGGTCGGAGGGTCCAGGTTTCCAGCTTAGCTTATTTCTTATTTCTCAGGTCAGCTGCTCTTGTTTGGGATGTGCTTGACCGGCGTATACGACAGCGTGTACCAGTTCCCACTAATATCCAACAACTTCGCACAGCCATTGAAGAGGAGTGGACCAACATTCCACAGGCCACAATTGACAATCTGATAAACTCTATGCGAAGAAGATGTGTTGCATTGCATGAGGCAAATGGTGGTCACACCAGATACTGACCGGTTCTGAGTCCCCAGACCCCCAATAAAGCAAAAAACTGCACATTCCAGGGTGGCCTTTTATTGTGGGCAGTATAAGGTACACCTGTGCACTACCCATGATGTCAGATCAGCATCTTGATGTGGCACACCTGTGAGGTGGGATGGATTATCTCAGCAAAGCAGAAGTGCTCACTATCACACATTTAGACTGATTTGTGAGAAATGTTTGAGAGAAATGGTAATATTGTGTATCTGGAATGAATTGTAGGTCTTTAAGTCCATCTCATGAAAAATGGGAGCAGAAACAAGAGTGTTGCGTTTATATTTTTGTTCAGTATAGAATAAGCCCAGATTTATGTTTATTCAGTGGAGATAAGTACAACCTCTAAAGATAGGCCTACACCCGTTTTGGCAGTGTCTCCGGATCCCATGACAAATAATGCCTTCAGTACATCCTCCTCAACCCACACTGAAAGCAGAAGTGCTATGGGCTTTGCAAACGGTTTGCCGACATCACTCCTATACGTCCAATGATGACATTCACACCGTCTCCAGGGTGATGTTCCCTGACTCGCAGGGTCACTTGTGGTAAAGATAAAACCGCTTTTCTTGCGCGATTTGGACTCGCTCCATATATTAAAAGGGAGCTTCGTTGTCATGTTTGACGTAAGTATGAACAGGACCATCAAAAGAAAACAACTGGATGTGCATGTCAGGTATTGGGTGAATTATGAGAATGGCTCTCGAGTGCAGTCCTGGTTCTGGGATCACAGTACATGAGCCACTCCACCGCTGAAGACTTACTGGAGAAGTTTAAGGTAAGCCATTCAATAACATTTAAACTCATTAACGAACCCATGATTTTTAAATATCCATGGTTTATCTTTACATGTGTTTAAATGGGAGAACCATATTTATTGGTAAGCATATTTTAAAGATTTTATTGCTGCTTCATGGCTTTTGCTGCAAAAAAAATAGTTCATTGAGGAAATAGAATGTTTAAGTGTTGTGTAGCAACATGTACAGCTGTTGTACAGGCAAAAACTCTGGCTCAGTCCAAAGGAGGTGGATATAGGAATGGCTGTCATCAAGGTGGGACTTCTGTGAATTCACTGGTATCTTTACATACAAATGTATCAAACAATTGTGAAGTAAAAAATATGTGAATAACATGGAGTTTGAGCTGGTTTGATATGTACAGCTGAGGTAGTGTTAACCTTGGGCTGAGTGTGCAGAAAGATTCTGGAAATTTGACAAACCATCTTTTTGTCAGAGACAGTCAGGAGCCAAAGGCAGTGGAAGTGACCTTGGTGTCCTTCAGATTAAAAAAAATTGCCAGATTGTGCTCTCAAAAATGTGCAAAAAGGCCTTGGATAAATGCCCTCTGAAGTACTCGATTGTACATGAGATGACGTGCTTGGACCCAAACAAAATGCACACCAGCCAGATAACTGCCAGCAGAAAAGGAGAAATCTCATGCAGAAGTTTGCGCAGGAGAATCGGTTGGCAGGCAGGATATCTGCTGGTAAATCATAGGATAAGAATAGGATAGTTCAGAATATTATTTTTAAATTATGCTTTTCTTTTTTCACATCTAACTGAATCAGGGACGGATTACAAACCGGGTTAGCGGGGCCGCTGCCCAGGGGCCCTTGGGGTGCAGGGGGCCCGTGGGCCCCAAGCCCAAAACAATTTGCAACGCTTATCAGCAATGTATTTTCGTTTGTCTATTTTAGAGGGCCTACATTCTTTGATCCTCTGCCTACAAGGTCCCCTGACCCTATAGGGAGGGTGTTTGGCTGCCAAGGGCCCTTGACTTGTGGTGGTTGTGGTGGTGGTGCAGGTGGTGGTGGTGGGGGGGGGCCTCGCGAACGTTTTACCCAGGGGCCCACACAACCCATAATCCGTCCCTGAACTGAATAGTGTTAACACGTAGATTTTAGCAGTATTTAGAAGACCGACTCTTGGTGTTTGAAAAGAAGCATCAGCCCAGTTATATTTTCTTTGATGAGCCTAGAGATATCTCAAGATTAAATTAAAATGATTGCACATTTATGGTATCATAGGAAAATTGGGTTATAAATCACTTTCCTATTCTACATGTGATTCTGTGTATTGACATTGTTGATCTGCATCTAATCTACTGTAATTAATGTAATTACAGGTGATGCAATATCCCAGCAGTCTGATAATCACCTGCACAATGAGGCAAAAGGCTTGGATTTTATATCCTTCATTCCTTCAGCACCATCCAAAGTTGATGTCTTTTTACATCAAAAAGTTAGTGGGCCTTATCCTGACCTCTGGATGTTCTGCAAGAACTTGCTGCTGCTGTCCTATGGGCAAGCCGAAGTGGAACGAATAGAGGTGGAGACCTGCAACTTATCAGAGGAAACAGTTGTTGCACAGAGGCTTATATGCGACCATGTCAGAGTGTGTGGGGGAGCAACCAAAGCGCCTCTGACCAAAGGTGAAAGATGAGCGAAAAGCAAAAAAGAAAACTTGAGGAACTCAAGAGGAAGAGAGTCTCACTGGAAAGTGTATGTGAGAGTTTACAAAAGGATGCTGAGCACATGGCAGAGGAAGCAGAGAGTGCTGCTGGAACCAAAAGGGCAACATTACTTACCAAGTCCAATACTCTGAGCCGACGAGCGAAGGAGGAGAAAGAGCAGTTGGTGGTCTTAAATGCAGATACTGAAGAATAGGCTACTGAACTGTGACTCCTAACACATCAAGAGTGAATCGGTGGAAACAAAAATATTTAGGTTCTTTGCATTTTTGGAGTATTTTACTTTCTGTGCCTGTTTGTACATTGTTCACAGCCATAATACTTTATAATTACAAGGTAGTTTTATGTTAGAGCTCTTGCTCCAATAAATATGTGCCTTGTAATTAACTAAATTCTAGGCTATTCAGTTTTTTTTGCCCTCGTGATGGTCGTGGGTTGTGAAAAAAGCCTTCTTCTTAGGGGTACCGCTGGGGCCAGCCGGGCGTATGTCGTGGCTTCAGTGAGTACTTATGTTTGTCATGCTGCCTGTGTACTTTATAGCGGCACAACATATTTCTGCAAATTGCATGCGTCAAATTGTCTGTCTCTCTTAAAAAATATGAAGTGTCACCAAAATTTTAAACGGGGAATCAATCTCAATGAAAAATATTCGTCAAGTAACGTTTCTAAAATAATATAGACATACTAATAATTATATATTAATAAATCGGATGAACGATGCATCCCAAATTGTATCCGCTGCGCACTTCTTAATCAGGGCAATCGCATCGTGGAGGTTTCTGCAGACGCCCAAAAAGACTTACTTAAGAAAACTGTTGCATGATAATTTGTACCATTTTCAAGGGTGGGGGGCGTGCAGTAGATGCCCCCTTTATTTTTGTGCTTCTGCCGTTCAAACCGAGCAGCACTGAGTTTGTCATGGCACCTGACGCCAAATCTACTGCTTAGCTGCTACAGACAGAACTATCTTCAAATCACCACTAGGGGGTGTCAATGCTGCAGCTTCGTTCTATGGTTGATCTTTTTCAAAGACAGTTTTTTTTCTCTCTCTCCACATAATCAACTTAACTGATTAGCGTGCTTTCATAGTAATGGTTTTTAATCCGTGTTAATCTTCTGAACAATGACTAGTAAAGGTTCTATGAGGTTGTCCTACTTACTATGGATTTTAAGTTTTTTATCAAGGTGTTAAAACGTACCACAGTTGCCAGTCCTGTGTTTTATGTCTAGCAATTTGTACAGTTTCTTCAGTATAAACACATGCCATGATCTGTGAGAATCTCCTCCAGAACTCTGCATTTCCTCAAGATCTTTTTGTAATATTGCATCATGGCACTGCTCAGAACAACACAGATGGTGCATAACAACACAAGGGAGTACAAGACAACATGGTGCAGAAACAGTGCGATACAAAGCAGGACAAAACTGGATGATACGTGGTCAGTGGTGGATAAAGTGCAGTAACAGCTGTACAGTGCAGCTGCCGTGGAAATGACTGTTACAGGGGATGCAAAAGCTGCAGGTTTGAATTGTTTGGCGAATGAAGCTGTTCATGAATCTGCTAGTCAGTGTTTGTGGATGGTGGTCAGAGTCCTGGATTATAGACTGAACCTTGTTACTGTGGCAGTTAAAGTACAGCTGGTCAATGGAGGGCAGTTCAGTGCGAATGATGTTCTTAACAGACTTCGCAATGTACTGCCTTCCTGTCATGTGGCTCCACCATACCATAGTACTACTGTAAGAACTAGGGATGTAACGATACATTCAACTCACCATTTGATACGATTCACGATTCTGAGTTCACGATACAATTTTCTCATTTTTTGCAGAATGAGCTGCAGACAAATATATTCAAAAATATTCTTATATTTATCTTTCTGAACTGTTGACACTGTTGTGAACAGTGCAACTGAATTTGAATAAAATACTGTTGAAAAAAATCCCAAATCAAAATAAGTAAATAAAAAAAAATAAATCAAATAAATAAGCTAAGGTTTGCATGTGCAGCTTTTTAGCGTGCTTTGCCCTTTTAATAATCTTCACTCAGCTCACGGTGGTGCCAGTGGACCTGTTTGTGTATGTTATCAGTCTATTACAATGTTTGCATGCAGTTTATGTCTTGTCTGTGCTTTTCTCGCTGTTTCCTCCTCGTTTGTGATTACCGGAAAGCTAATATGCTGCCACACCGCCAATTGAAGATCGGGCGGTGCGTCCATCCATCCATTTTCTGAAACCACTTAATCCCAACTGAGATCGCGGGGGAGACCGGAGCCTATCCCGGGAACAAGGGGCGCAGACAGGAACCAAGCCCAGGCAGTCACCTACACACCGCAGGTCGCACACACTCACACAACTACAGGGCCAATTTAGACTCACCAGTCAACCTATCCTGCATGCTTTTGGACCGTGGGAGGAACCTGGAGTCCCCGGCGAAAACGGGGAGAGCATGCGAACTCCACACAGAAAGGGCCCTGGACCGAAGCCAGCACTAACCACTGTGCCGTCCTCAGTTTCAAATTCATTCATCATCTCGCGTTCGCTCAAAACCAAAAACTGACGTACGATGTCGACGTGATACGCAGTGACATCTGACGTCAAACTCACATTGTGAAATCAAATGTAATATTACACCAGTTTTTCTGTTAAAGTACTGTGAAGTACTCCTACAATAGTGATTCATTTTCCACATCAGCCGGTTTAAATCTTCATGCATTTGCACCGATTTTTAACTGATTTGTGATTCATCATTACATGCCAGGGCCAGCAGCTCTGCATGGCTCGACCCTCATAAACATTCTCCACACATGCTGTTCAGGCAGTGGCCACAGAAATTCCCCCAGTGAACTTTATGCTTTCTGTCGGAGAGTATGCTGTGTTCTGGCCTTAAACCCTGCATACTACTTTGCAGACTTTGATCCTCTTAACAACAATTGGCATTTCTGGTGGCTGAATATCCATCCATCCGTCATCCAACTGCATGCTTAAAAGCTGTGAATAATAGTAATAATTCTTAAAATTGCAACTATCTAGAATTTCAGCCTAGTTACTCAGCTAAATTACTATTTAAACCTAGAATAATTTCTATAAGGGGCGGCATGGTGGTGCAGTGGTTAGCACTGTCGCCTCACACCTCTGGGACCCGGGTTCGTGTCTCCGCCTGGGTCACATGTGTGTGGAGTTTGCATGTTCTCCCCATGTCGTTGTGGGGTTTCCTCTGGGTACTCCGGTTTCCCCCCACAGTCCAAAAACATGCTGGGGCTAATTGGAGTTGCTGAATTGCCCGTAGGTGTGTGTGTGTGAGTGGATGGTGTGTGAGTGTGCCCTGCGATGGGCTGGCCCCCCATCCTGGGTTGTTCCCTGCCTCGTGCCCATTGATTCTGGGATAGGCTCCGGACCCCCCGCGACCCAATAGGATAAGCGGTTTGGAAAATGGATGGATGGATAATTTCTATATGTGTGATAGAATCAAAAAATATTTTGTTTTACATATAAATCTTCACAAGGTGTATTACACATGGTATTCCCCAGACACCGCCACCCCAACAGATGCTTTGTTTGTTAAGACAATAGCTCAGAAAGTGGTTGATCGATCTTTTGCAGCTTTTACCAAGGTTTGTACAAGCCAAAATTAAATTTTGAAACGGATCCCTGCCACACCCTGCCCTCCTGAACCTCCCGTTTCCTCCCTAGTGTGGTATAACGTGCCATGCCTGTTCCGCGTTTGTTTTACCTCTCCTTCCTGCCCTTGTGTTACTCATTTCAGGTGCCTCTAGTTTGCTCCCTGCTTAGCCTTGTATAAATGTGCTTCTCAGTCCTGCCTTTAATGTTGCTGCTGCTGTTTGCCTGTGTGTTCTTCCCTGCTTATGATTCCCCCGTGATCCAGTTGTGATCCAGTTGTCTTCATATCATGTATTCACATTCCTCAGCTGAGAGTGAACAAAGTTCTGTGGAAAGTATCTGACTACAGATAGACTTTCACCCAGTTCTCTGCGGGAGCTCTGATTACAGAGTGACTCCCCGACTACTTCTGAAGCCCTTCCTTAAGTATCCAGACCAGGTGATGGCATGTTTCTGAAGACTGACTAATTTCGGTCAATGGTTAATTTTAGGGGCATTGCTGACCTTGGTTCTCAAGTCCCCAGCCAATCAGATCACTTTAGGGGGTGGTTGTAATTCCCTTGTTCTACCATGAGAGAATCTCTCTCAGTTTGGTGGGTTGAGCCGAAGTTTCTGTATTTCTCTTAGGAAAAGCTATACTGCCTTAAATCTGAGAGTATAATACTCCTCGTCTCATGCCTATTCAAACGAGACCAAACATGCGTGTATTTGTCCCTAACATCTATGTGTGCTGAGTTATCCTGTTTATAGTGGAAAAGGTGTCTGTGTCTGGAGGCTGACAGCTGTTGTTGCTGTGGATTGATTGTGGAACTCTGGTCACTCCGGGGGTGAAAGGTCTTGCTTTTTCTGTGCTGCTCCAGTTATTCCTATCCAGTCTCTCAGGAGCCGGCAGGCCTTTGCCTTCCTTAAAAGGGGTGGTTTGACGAGTTGAGTCCAGTCTTGCCTGGGCCAGCGGAGCTCTGAAATAGACTGATGCAGGCTGATCAGAGTTGGGGCCTGCAGGACCTATAAGTTTTATGTCCTTACAGAATGTAAGTGGCATCATACTAAACTAGTGGTGTTCGAACTAGCATGGAAAGAGGCTATGGGTAGCTACAAAAAGGCTCTTAGTGCCGCCAAATCATCTAGTATCTATCAGAACTAATTGAAATAAACAAAAATAATCCTAGATTCCTATTTACTATGGTGTCCAAGCTGACTAATAACCAGACCACTGGTTATTTTCCAGTGACGACTTTATGAAACTTTTTGACCAAAAATATGCTCAATTAAACAGAACATTTTGAATATTGAATATTGGTTAACCAGTCAGAACTGATGTACTTAATTTTATCTTCAAATTCATCTACTTGTATGCTAGAACCTGTTCCATCAAAATTATTCAGCGATGCTCCCAGCATTGATTGAACCGCTACTAGCAATAGTTAAACTAAAACATATAATCATATTACCCCAATTTTATCTTCACTGCACTGGCTGCCAGTTAGATTTCGTGTTGACTACAAAACACTGCTCTTAACCTATAAAGCTGTAAATGGTCTTGCACCGCAGTATGTGAGTGACCTCATTTGCGTTCCGAATCATACACTTAGATGACGAGATGGAGGTATTCTATCCGTACCCAGAATAAAGAACATTACCTTTGGGGGAAGAGCATTTGCTCATAAAGCACCACAGCTATGGAATAAACTTCCTATTAGTGTTCGGAACTCAGACACAATCTCTGCTTTTAAGTCAAGGCTTAAGATGTACCTCTTTCGCCAGTCTTTTGGATAGTTAAATCTTCTTTTCTAAGGTGAATGGGAAATCTGGAGGTTCATAGTTATTTGAGATTGAAGGGGAAAGGGGGGATTGGTGCTGTCGTCCTGCCACTCTCGCCGATCACTTAAGCTGTGGATGGGAGGTGGCTTGACGCCAAAACCTCTGTAAACCCTCATGCCTGTGCTTCCTTCCAGGTCACTCTTTTAGGCAGGCTGTCATAGTTGCTTTAGTCCTGCCGGTTAGGTGTAGGGCAATAACTCTTCTCCATCTTCTCTTTTTCGAGCTGATACCGAGCCGACTACACCGTGTGAACCCGCACCTGGACTCCTGGATATAACTACATGAAACCAACTGGGACTTTATAACTATATGAACTCTAATGAATGTCAATGTAAATGCAGTTTCATGCTCCTTGGTCGCCCAGAGGAGGATGGGGTCCCCTTCTGAGTCTAGGTTCCACTCAAGGTTTCTTCCTGCTAGAGGGAGTTTCCTTGCCACTGTCGCCTCAGGCTTTTAAATATAAATATAAATATATAAAATATATAAAATATATTTTTGGCCACAACCGGGATTCGAACCCCGGTCTCCCGTGTGAAAGGCGGCGATCTTACCACTACACTATCCAGCAACTATATAATATAAGGGAGATTTACGGGAAAATACTAATACGGGAGGACGGCGGGAAAGAGAAGTAAAATACGGTAGTTTCCCGGCCAAAACGGGAGACTTGACAGCTATGGCTGTCTCTGGCCACGCCCCCTACAGTCGGTCCGGCCCCTGTTCGCGTGTTCGCGAAAACGACTTCATTTATTTTCTTATTGATTTATCGACAGACTTTTTAGACGTTATAATAACAACACTCTATTGATCCCCCTCTTACTGTCCATGATACACAATGACGAGACACATGTTCACTAATGACGAGAACTATTCTATTTTTCATGCCGGGGGTCCTTCAAATCTTACATTTACAAATCTTGTTCTTGTTCTCTGCTTTCTCCTTTCTCGTTCCCGTAGATATATATTATTATACGGAGATTTACGGAGTCTTCAAAGACGGTCCGGCTCCAGCTCAAGGATCACTGTTGCTGTGGTGTAGATCAGCTGATCTGTAGTAGTCTTCTACGTACATCTTCTAGTAGACCTTCTGAGGGTACTTCACGCATTCTTGGTCGGAGGGTCCAGGTTTCCAGCTTAGCTTATTTCTTATTTCTCAGGTCAGCTGCTCTTGTTTGGGATGTGCTTGACCGGCGTATACGACAGCGTGTACCAGTTCCCACTAATATCCAACAACTTCGCACAGCCATTGAAGAGGAGTGGACCAACATTCCACAGGCCACAATTGACAATCTGATAAACTCTATGCGAAGAAGATGTGTTGCATTGCATGAGGCAAATGGTGGTCACACCAGATACTGACCGGTTCTGAGTCCCCAGACCCCCAATAAAGCAAAAAACTGCACATTCCAGGGTGGCCTTTTATTGTGGGCAGTATAAGGTACACCTGTGCACTACCCATGATGTCAGATCAGCATCTTGATGTGGCACACCTGTGAGGTGGGATGGATTATCTCAGCAAAGCAGAAGTGCTCACTATCACACATTTAGACTGATTTGTGAGAAATGTTTGAGAGAAATGGTAATATTGTGTATCTGGAATGAATTGTAGGTCTTTAAGTCCATCTCATGAAAAATGGGAGCAGAAACAAGAGTGTTGCGTTTATATTTTTGTTCAGTATAGAATAAGCCCAGATTTATGTTTATTCAGTGGAGATAAGTACAACCTCTAAAGATAGGCCTACACCCGTTTTGGCAGTGTCTCCGGATCCCATGACAAATAATGCCTTCAGTACATCCTCCTCAACCCACACTGAAAGCAGAAGTGCTATGGGCTTTGCAAACGGTTTGCCGACATCACTCCTATACGTCCAATGATGACATTCACACCGTCTCCAGGGTGATGTTCCCTGACTCGCAGGGTCACTTGTGGTAAAGATAAAACCGCTTTTCTTGCGCGATTTGGACTCGCTCCATATATTAAAAGGGAGCTTCGTTGTCATGTTTGACGTAAGTATGAACAGGACCATCAAAAGAAAACAACTGGATGTGCATGTCAGGTATTGGGTGAATTATGAGAATGGCTCTCGAGTGCAGTCCTGGTTCTGGGATCACAGTACATGAGCCACTCCACCGCTGAAGACTTACTGGAGAAGTTTAAGGTAAGCCATTCAATAACATTTAAACTCATTAACGAACCCATGATTTTTAAATATCCATGGTTTATCTTTACATGTGTTTAAATGGGAGAACCATATTTATTGGTAAGCATATTTTAAAGATTTTATTGCTGCTTCATGGCTTTTGCTGCAAAAAAAATAGTTCATTGAGGAAATAGAATGTTTAAGTGTTGTGTAGCAACATGTACAGCTGTTGTACAGGCAAAAACTCTGGCTCAGTCCAAAGGAGGTGGATATAGGAATGGCTGTCATCAAGGTGGGACTTCTGTGAATTCACTGGTATCTTTACATACAAATGTATCAAACAATTGTGAAGTAAAAAATATGTGAATAACATGGAGTTTGAGCTGGTTTGATATGTACAGCTGAGGTAGTGTTAACCTTGGGCTGAGTGTGCAGAAAGATTCTGGAAATTTGACAAACCATCTTTTTGTCAGAGACAGTCAGGAGCCAAAGGCAGTGGAAGTGACCTTGGTGTCCTTCAGATTAAAAAAAATTGCCAGATTGTGCTCTCAAAAATGTGCAAAAAGGCCTTGGATAAATGCCCTCTGAAGTACTCGATTGTACATGAGATGACGTGCTTGGACCCAAACAAAATGCACACCAGCCAGATAACTGCCAGCAGAAAAGGAGAAATCTCATGCAGAAGTTTGCGCAGGAGAATCGGTTGGCAGGCAGGATATCTGCTGGTAAATCATAGGATAAGAATAGGATAGTTCAGAATATTATTTTTAAATTATGCTTTTCTTTTTTCACATCTAACTGAATCAGGGACGGATTACAAACCGGGTTAGCGGGGCCGCTGCCCAGGGGCCCTTGGGGTGCAGGGGGCCCGTGGGCCCCAAGCCCAAAACAATTTGCAACGCTTATCAGCAATGTATTTTCGTTTGTCTATTTTAGAGGGCCTACATTCTTTGATCCTCTGCCTACAAGGTCCCCTGACCCTATAGGGAGGGTGTTTGGCTGCCAAGGGCCCTTGACTTGTGGTGGTTGTGGTGGTGGTGCAGGTGGTGGTGGTGGGGGGGGGCCTCGCGAACGTTTTACCCAGGGGCCCACACAACCCATAATCCGTCCCTGAACTGAATAGTGTTAACACGTAGATTTTAGCAGTATTTAGAAGACCGACTCTTGGTGTTTGAAAAGAAGCATCAGCCCAGTTATATTTTCTTTGATGAGCCTAGAGATATCTCAAGATTAAATTAAAATGATTGCACATTTATGGTATCATAGGAAAATTGGGTTATAAATCACTTTCCTATTCTACATGTGATTCTGTGTATTGACATTGTTGATCTGCATCTAATCTACTGTAATTAATGTAATTACAGGTGATGCAATATCCCAGCAGTCTGATAATCACCTGCACAATGAGGCAAAAGGCTTGGATTTTATATCCTTCATTCCTTCAGCACCATCCAAAGTTGATGTCTTTTTACATCAAAAAGTTAGTGGGCCTTATCCTGACCTCTGGATGTTCTGCAAGAACTTGCTGCTGCTGTCCTATGGGCAAGCCGAAGTGGAACGAATAGAGGTGGAGACCTGCAACTTATCAGAGGAAACAGTTGTTGCACAGAGGCTTATATGCGACCATGTCAGAGTGTGTGGGGGAGCAACCAAAGCGCCTCTGACCAAAGGTGAAAGATGAGCGAAAAGCAAAAAAGAAAACTTGAGGAACTCAAGAGGAAGAGAGTCTCACTGGAAAGTGTATGTGAGAGTTTACAAAAGGATGCTGAGCACATGGCAGAGGAAGCAGAGAGTGCTGCTGGAACCAAAAGGGCAACATTACTTACCAAGTCCAATACTCTGAGCCGACGAGCGAAGGAGGAGAAAGAGCAGTTGGTGGTCTTAAATGCAGATACTGAAGAATAGGCTACTGAACTGTGACTCCTAACACATCAAGAGTGAATCGGTGGAAACAAAAATATTTAGGTTCTTTGCATTTTTGGAGTATTTTACTTTCTGTGCCTGTTTGTACATTGTTCACAGCCATAATACTTTATAATTACAAGGTAGTTTTATGTTAGAGCTCTTGCTCCAATAAATATGTGCCTTGTAATTAACTAAATTCTAGGCTATTCAGTTTTTTTTGCCCTCGTGATGGTCGTGGGTTGTGAAAAAAGCCTTCTTCTTAGGGGTACCGCTGGGGCCAGCCGGGCGTATGTCGTGGCTTCAGTGAG
Organism: Brienomyrus brachyistius; assembly: GCF_023856365.1. Classification (NCBI taxonomy): domain Eukaryota; kingdom Metazoa; phylum Chordata; class Actinopteri; order Osteoglossiformes; family Mormyridae; genus Brienomyrus; species Brienomyrus brachyistius. The sequence goes on from NW_026042746.1 coordinate 43,387, forward strand.
TACTTATGTTTGTCATGCTGCCTGTGTACTTTATAGCGGCACAACATATTTCTGCAAATTGCATGCGTCAAATTGTCTGTCTCTCTTAAAAAATATGAAGTGTCACCAAAATTTTAAACGGGGAATCAATCTCAATGAAAAATATTCGTCAAGTAACGTTTCTAAAATAATATAGACATACTAATAATTATATATTAATAAATCGGATGAACGATGCATCCCAAATTGTATCCGCTGCGCACTTCTTAATCAGGGCAATCGCATCGTGGAGGTTTCTGCAGACGCCCAAAAATACTTACTTAAGAAAACTGTTGCATGATAATTTGTACCATTTTCAAGGGTGGGGGGCGTGCAGTAGATGCCCCCTTTATTTTTGTGCTTCTGCCGTTCAAACCGAGCAGCACTGAGTTTGTCATGGCACCTGACGCCAAATCTACTGCTTAGCTGCTACAGACAGAACTATCTTCAAATCACCACTAGGGGGTGTCAATGCTGCAGCTTCGTTCTATGGTTGATCTTTTTCAAAGACAGTTTTTTTTCTCTCTCTCCACATAATCAACTTAACTGATTAGCGTGCTTTCATAGTAATGGTTTTTAATCCGTGTTAATCTTCTGAACAATGACTAGTAAAGGTTCTATGAGGTTGTCCTACTTACTATGGATTTTAAGTTTTTTATCAAGGTGTTAAAACGTACCACAGTTGCCAGTCCTGTGTTTTATGTCTAGCAATTTGTACAGTTTCTTCAGTATAAACACATGCCATGATCTGTGAGAATCTCCTCCAGAACTCTGCATTTCCTCAAGATCTTTTTGTAATATTGCATCATGGCACTGCTCAGAACAACACAGATGGTGCATAACAACACAAGGGAGTACAAGACAACATGGTGCAGAAACAGTGCGATACAAAGCAGGACAAAACTGGATGATACGTGGTCAGTGGTGGATAAAGTGCAGTAACAGCTGTACAGTGCAGCTGCCGTGGAAATGACTGTTACAGGGGATGCAAAAGCTGCAGGTTTGAATTGTTTGGCGAATGAAGCTGTTCATGAATCTGCTAGTCAGTGTTTGTGGATGGTGGTCAGAGTCCTGGATTATAGACTGAACCTTGTTACTGTGGCAGTTAAAGTACAGCTGGTCAATGGAGGGCAGTTCAGTGCGAATGATGTTCTTAACAGACTTCGCAATGTACTGCCTTCCTGTCATGTGGCTCCACCATACCATAGTACTACTGTAAGAACTAGGGATGTAACGATACATTCAACTCACCATTTGATACGATTCACGATTCTGAGTTCACGATACAATTTTCTCATTTTTTGCAGAATGAGCTGCAGACAAATATATTCAAAAATATTCTTATATTTATCTTTCTGAACTGTTGACACTGTTGTGAACAGTGCAACTGAATTTGAATAAAATACTGTTGAAAAAAATCCCAAATCAAAATAAGTAAATAAAAAAAAATAAATCAAATAAATAAGCTAAGGTTTGCATGTGCAGCTTTTTAGCGTGCTTTGCCCTTTTAATAATCTTCACTCAGCTCACGGTGGTGCCAGTGGACCTGTTTGTGTATGTTATCAGTCTATTACAATGTTTGCATGCAGTTTATGTCTTGTCTGTGCTTTTCTCGCTGTTTCCTCCTCGTTTGTGATTACCGGAAAGCTAATATGCTGCCACACCGCCAATTGAAGATCGGGCGGTGCGTCCATCCATCCATTTTCTGAAACCACTTAATCCCAACTGAGATCGCGGGGGAGACCGGAGCCTATCCCGGGAACAAGGGGCGCAGACAGGAACCAAGCCCAGGCAGTCACCTACACACCGCAGGTCGCACACACTCACACAACTACAGGGCCAATTTAGACTCACCAGTCAACCTATCCTGCATGCTTTTGGACCGTGGGAGGAACCTGGAGTCCCCGGCGAAAACGGGGAGAGCATGCGAACTCCACACAGAAAGGGCCCTGGACCGAAGCCAGCACTAACCACTGTGCCGTCCTCAGTTTCAAATTCATTCATCATCTCGCGTTCGCTCAAAACCAAAAACTGACGTACGATGTCGACGTGATACGCAGTGACATCTGACGTCAAACTCACATTGTGAAATCAAATGTAATATTACACCAGTTTTTCTGTTAAAGTACTGTGAAGTACTCCTACAATAGTGATTCATTTTCCACATCAGCCGGTTTAAATCTTCATGCATTTGCACCGATTTTTAACTGATTTGTGATTCATCATTACATGCCAGGGCCAGCAGCTCTGCATGGCTCGACCCTCATAAACATTCTCCACACATGCTGTTCAGGCAGTGGCCACAGAAATTCCCCCAGTGAACTTTATGCTTTCTGTCGGAGAGTATGCTGTGTTCTGGCCTTAAACCCTGCATACTACTTTGCAGACTTTGATCCTCTTAACAACAATTGGCATTTCTGGTGGCTGAATATCCATCCATCCGTCATCCAACTGCATGCTTAAAAGCTGTGAATAATAGTAATAATTCTTAAAATTGCAACTATCTAGAATTTCAGCCTAGTTACTCAGCTAAATTACTATTTAAACCTAGAATAATTTCTATAAGGGGCGGCATGGTGGTGCAGTGGTTAGCACTGTCGCCTCACACCTCTGGGACCCGGGTTCGTGTCTCCGCCTGGGTCACATGTGTGTGGAGTTTGCATGTTCTCCCCATGTCGTTGTGGGGTTTCCTCTGGGTACTCCGGTTTCCCCCCACAGTCCAAAAACATGCTGGGGCTAATTGGAGTTGCTGAATTGCCCGTAGGTGTGTGTGTGTGAGTGGATGGTGTGTGAGTGTGCCCTGCGATGGGCTGGCCCCCCATCCTGGGTTGTTCCCTGCCTCGTGCCCATTGATTCTGGGATAGGCTCCGGACCCCCCGCGACCCAATAGGATAAGCGGTTTGGAAAATGGATGGATGGATAATTTCTATATGTGTGATAGAATCAAAAAATATTTTGTTTTACATATAAATCTTCACAAGGTGTATTACACATGGTATTCCCCAGACACCGCCACCCCAACAGATGCTTTGTTTGTTAAGACAATAGCTCAGAAAGTGGTTGATCGATCTTTTGCAGCTTTTACCAAGGTTTGTACAAGCCAAAATTAAATTTTGAAACGGATCCCTGCCACACCCTGCCCTCCTGAACCTCCCGTTTCCTCCCTAGTGTGGTATAACGTGCCATGCCTGTTCCGCGTTTGTTTTACCTCTCCTTCCTGCCCTTGTGTTACTCATTTCAGGTGCCTCTAGTTTGCTCCCTGCTTAGCCTTGTATAAATGTGCTTCTCAGTCCTGCCTTTAATGTTGCTGCTGCTGTTTGCCTGTGTGTTCTTCCCTGCTTATGATTCCCCCGTGATCCAGTTGTGATCCAGTTGTCTTCATATCATGTATTCACATTCCTCAGCTGAGAGTGAACAAAGTTCTGTGGAAAGTATCTGACTACAGATAGACTTTCACCCAGTTCTCTGCGGGAGCTCTGATTACAGAGTGACTCCCCGACTACTTCTGAAGCCCTTCCTTAAGTATCCAGACCAGGTGATGGCATGTTTCTGAAGACTGACTAATTTCGGTCAATGGTTAATTTTAGGGGCATTGCTGACCTTGGTTCTCAAGTCCCCAGCCAATCAGATCACTTTAGGGGGTGGTTGTAATTCCCTTGTTCTACCATGAGAGAATCTCTCTCAGTTTGGTGGGTTGAGCCGAAGTTTCTGTATTTCTCTTAGGAAAAGCTATACTGCCTTAAATCTGAGAGTATAATACTCCTCGTCTCATGCCTATTCAAACGAGACCAAACATGCGTGTATTTGTCCCTAACATCTATGTGTGCTGAGTTATCCTGTTTATAGTGGAAAAGGTGTCTGTGTCTGGAGGCTGACAGCTGTTGTTGCTGTGGATTGATTGTGGAACTCTGGTCACTCCGGGGGTGAAAGGTCTTGCTTTTTCTGTGCTGCTCCAGTTATTCCTATCCAGTCTCTCAGGAGCCGGCAGGCCTTTGCCTTCCTTAAAAGGGGTGGTTTGACGAGTTGAGTCCAGTCTTGCCTGGGCCAGCGGAGCTCTGAAATAGACTGATGCAGGCTGATCAGAGTTGGGGCCTGCAGGACCTATAAGTTTTATGTCCTTACAGAATGTAAGTGGCATCATACTAAACTAGTGGTGTTCGAACTAGCATGGAAAGAGGCTATGGGTAGCTACAAAAAGGCTCTTAGTGCCGCCAAATCATCTAGTATCTATCAGAACTAATTGAAATAAACAAAAATAATCCTAGATTCCTATTTACTATGGTGTCCAAGCTGACTAATAACCAGACCACTGGTTATTTTCCAGTGACGACTTTATGAAACTTTTTGACCAAAAATATGCTCAATTAAACAGAACATTTTGAATATTGAATATTGGTTAACCAGTCAGAACTGATGTACTTAATTTTATCTTCAAATTCATCTACTTGTATGCTAGAACCTGTTCCATCAAAATTATTCAGCGATGCTCCCAGCATTGATTGAACCGCTACTAGCAATAGTTAAACTAAAACATATAATCATATTACCCCAATTTTATCTTCACTGCACTGGCTGCCAGTTAGATTTCGTGTTGACTACAAAACACTGCTCTTAACCTATAAAGCTGTAAATGGTCTTGCACCGCAGTATGTGAGTGACCTCATTTGCGTTCCGAATCATACACTTAGATGACGAGATGGAGGTATTCTATCCGTACCCAGAATAAAGAACATTACCTTTGGGGGAAGAGCATTTGCTCATAAAGCACCACAGCTATGGAATAAACTTCCTATTAGTGTTCGGAACTCAGACACAATCTCTGCTTTTAAGTCAAGGCTTAAGATGTACCTCTTTCGCCAGTCTTTTGGATAGTTAAATCTTCTTTTCTAAGGTGAATGGGAAATCTGGAGGTTCATAGTTATTTGAGATTGAAGGGGAAAGGGGGGATTGGTGCTGTCGTCCTGCCACTCTCGCCGATCACTTAAGCTGTGGATGGGAGGTGGCTTGACGCCAAAACCTCTGTAAACCCTCATGCCTGTGCTTCCTTCCAGGTCACTCTTTTAGGCAGGCTGTCATAGTTGCTTTAGTCCTGCCGGTTAGGTGTAGGGCAATAACTCTTCTCCATCTTCTCTTTTTCGAGCTGATACCGAGCCGACTACACCGTGTGAACCCGCACCTGGACTCCTGGATATAACTACATGAAACCAACTGGGACTTTATAACTATATGAACTCTAATGAATGTCAATGTAAATGCAGTTTCATGCTCCTTGGTCGCCCAGAGGAGGATGGGGTCCCCTTCTGAGTCTAGGTTCCACTCAAGGTTTCTTCCTGCTAGAGGGAGTTTCCTTGCCACTGTCGCCTCAGGCTTTTAAATATAAATATAAATATATAAAATATATAAAATATATTTTTGGCCACAACCGGGATTCGAACCCCGGTCTCCCGTGTGAAAGGCGGCGATCTTACCACTACACTATCCAGCAACTATATAATATAAGGGAGATTTACGGGAAAATACTAATACGGGAGGACGGCGGGAAAGAGAAGTAAAATACGGTAGTTTCCCGGCCAAAACGGGAGACTTGACAGCTATGGCTGTCTCTGGCCACGCCCCCTACAGTCGGTCCGGCCCCTGTTCGCGTGTTCGCGAAAACGACTTCATTTATTTTCTTATTGATTTATCGACAGACTTTTTAGACGTTATAATAACAACACTCTATTGATTACTGTCCATGATACAGAGACACATGTTCGAGAACTATTCTATCGAGAACTAATGACGAGAACTATTCTCTTATTTTTCTCTTATTATTAAATTATTTTATTATTATTATTATTTTTATCTTTCTCCTTTCTCGTTCCCGTAGATATATATTATTATACGGAGATTTACGGAGTCTTCAAAGACGGTCCGGCTCCAGGATCACTGTTGCTGTGGTGTAGATCAGCTGATCTGTAGTAGTCTTCTACGTACATCTTCTAGTAGACCTTCTGAGGGTACTTCACGCATTCTTGGTCCAGCTTAGCTTATTTCTTATTTCTCAGGTCAGCTGCTCTTGTATTCAGCCTACTAATATATATGGGGCTTGGTACCCAATCTCGGAATGTGGGGATGATGATATCTCCCCCCTGACCTGTCGTCCTGGCTCCCCCTTGTCGTAGCAATCGTGTTGTACCTCATCAATCTCTAGTTGTGATAGCAGTTGTTTCTGGCCACAACCGGGATTCGAACCCCGGTCTCCCGTGTGAAAGGCGGCGATCTTACCACTACACTATCCAGCAACTATATAATATAATATATATATATATATATATTATAAGGGAGATTTACGGGAAAATAATACGGGAGGACGGCGGGAAAGAGAAGTAAAATACGGTAGTTTCCCGGCCAAAACGGGAGGCTCCAGTATCCCTTACATTTTAAGACAGGAAATATAAAATAATATAAATTATATAAAATATAATATAAATATAAATATAAATATATAAAATATATTTTTGGCCACAACCGGGATTCGAACCCCGGTCTCCCGTGTGAAAGGCGGCGATCTTACCACTACACTATCCAGCAACTATATAATATAAGGGAGATTTACGGGAAAATACTAATACGGGAGGACGGCGGGAAAGAGAAGTAAAATACGGTAGTTTCCCGGCCAAAACGGGAGACTTGACAGCTATGGCTGTCTCTGGCCACGCCCCCTACAGTCGGTCCGGCCCCTGTTCGCGTGTTCGCGAAAACGACTTCATTTATTTTCTTATTGATTTATCGACAGACTTTTTAGACGTTATAATAACAACACTCTATTGATCCCCCTCTTACTGTCCATGATACACAATGACGAGACACATGTTCACTAATGACGAGAACTATTCTATTTTTCATGCCGGGGGTCCTTCAAATCTTACATTTACAAATCTTGTTCTTGTTCTCTGCTTTCTCCTTTCTCGTTCCCGTAGATATATATTATTATACGGAGATTTACGGAGTCTTCAAAGACGGTCCGGCTCCAGCTCAAGGATCACTGTTGCTGTGGTGTAGATCAGCTGATCTGTAGTAGTCTTCTACGTACATCTTCTAGTAGACCTTCTGAGGGTACTTCACGCATTCTTGGTCGGAGGGTCCAGGTTTCCAGCTTAGCTTATTTCTTATTTCTCAGGTCAGCTGCTCTTGTTTGGGATGTGCTTGACCGGCGTATACGACAGCGTGTACCAGTTCCCACTAATATCCAACAACTTCGCACAGCCATTGAAGAGGAGTGGACCAACATTCCACAGGCCACAATTGACAATCTGATAAACTCTATGCGAAGAAGATGTGTTGCATTGCATGAGGCAAATGGTGGTCACACCAGATACTGACCGGTTCTGAGTCCCCAGACCCCCAATAAAGCAAAAAACTGCACATTCCAGGGTGGCCTTTTATTGTGGGCAGTATAAGGTACACCTGTGCACTACCCATGATGTCAGATCAGCATCTTGATGTGGCACACCTGTGAGGTGGGATGGATTATCTCAGCAAAGCAGAAGTGCTCACTATCACACATTTAGACTGATTTGTGAGAAATGTTTGAGAGAAATGGTAATATTGTGTATCTGGAATGAATTGTAGGTCTTTAAGTCCATCTCATGAAAAATGGGAGCAGAAACAAGAGTGTTGCGTTTATATTTTTGTTCAGTATAGAATAAGCCCAGATTTATGTTTATTCAGTGGAGATAAGTACAACCTCTAAAGATAGGCCTACACCCGTTTTGGCAGTGTCTCCGGATCCCATGACAAATAATGCCTTCAGTACATCCTCCTCAACCCACACTGAAAGCAGAAGTGCTATGGGCTTTGCAAACGGTTTGCCGACATCACTCCTATACGTCCAATGATGACATTCACACCGTCTCCAGGGTGATGTTCCCTGACTCGCAGGGTCACTTGTGGTAAAGATAAAACCGCTTTTCTTGCGCGATTTGGACTCGCTCCATATATTAAAAGGGAGCTTCGTTGTCATGTTTGACGTAAGTATGAACAGGACCATCAAAAGAAAACAACTGGATGTGCATGTCAGGTATTGGGTGAATTATGAGAATGGCTCTCGAGTGCAGTCCTGGTTCTGGGATCACAGTACATGAGCCACTCCACCGCTGAAGACTTACTGGAGAAGTTTAAGGTAAGCCATTCAATAACATTTAAACTCATTAACGAACCCATGATTTTTAAATATCCATGGTTTATCTTTACATGTGTTTAAATGGGAGAACCATATTTATTGGTAAGCATATTTTAAAGATTTTATTGCTGCTTCATGGCTTTTGCTGCAAAAAAAATAGTTCATTGAGGAAATAGAATGTTTAAGTGTTGTGTAGCAACATGTACAGCTGTTGTACAGGCAAAAACTCTGGCTCAGTCCAAAGGAGGTGGATATAGGAATGGCTGTCATCAAGGTGGGACTTCTGTGAATTCACTGGTATCTTTACATACAAATGTATCAAACAATTGTGAAGTAAAAAATATGTGAATAACATGGAGTTTGAGCTGGTTTGATATGTACAGCTGAGGTAGTGTTAACCTTGGGCTGAGTGTGCAGAAAGATTCTGGAAATTTGACAAACCATCTTTTTGTCAGAGACAGTCAGGAGCCAAAGGCAGTGGAAGTGACCTTGGTGTCCTTCAGATTAAAAAAAATTGCCAGATTGTGCTCTCAAAAATGTGCAAAAAGGCCTTGGATAAATGCCCTCTGAAGTACTCGATTGTACATGAGATGACGTGCTTGGACCCAAACAAAATGCACACCAGCCAGATAACTGCCAGCAGAAAAGGAGAAATCTCATGCAGAAGTTTGCGCAGGAGAATCGGTTGGCAGGCAGGATATCTGCTGGTAAATCATAGGATAAGAATAGGATAGTTCAGAATATTATTTTTAAATTATGCTTTTCTTTTTTCACATCTAACTGAATCAGGGACGGATTACAAACCGGGTTAGCGGGGCCGCTGCCCAGGGGCCCTTGGGGTGCAGGGGGCCCGTGGGCCCCAAGCCCAAAACAATTTGCAACGCTTATCAGCAATGTATTTTCGTTTGTCTATTTTAGAGGGCCTACATTCTTTGATCCTCTGCCTACAAGGTCCCCTGACCCTATAGGGAGGGTGTTTGGCTGCCAAGGGCCCTTGACTTGTGGTGGTTGTGGTGGTGGTGCAGGTGGTGGTGGTGGGGGGGGGCCTCGCGAACGTTTTACCCAGGGGCCCACACAACCCATAATCCGTCCCTGAACTGAATAGTGTTAACACGTAGATTTTAGCAGTATTTAGAAGACCGACTCTTGGTGTTTGAAAAGAAGCATCAGCCCAGTTATATTTTCTTTGATGAGCCTAGAGATATCTCAAGATTAAATTAAAATGATTGCACATTTATGGTATCATAGGAAAATTGGGTTATAAATCACTTTCCTATTCTACATGTGATTCTGTGTATTGACATTGTTGATCTGCATCTAATCTACTGTAATTAATGTAATTACAGGTGATGCAATATCCCAGCAGTCTGATAATCACCTGCACAATGAGGCAAAAGGCTTGGATTTTATATCCTTCATTCCTTCAGCACCATCCAAAGTTGATGTCTTTTTACATCAAAAAGTTAGTGGGCCTTATCCTGACCTCTGGATGTTCTGCAAGAACTTGCTGCTGCTGTCCTATGGGCAAGCCGAAGTGGAACGAATAGAGGTGGAGACCTGCAACTTATCAGAGGAAACAGTTGTTGCACAGAGGCTTATATGCGACCATGTCAGAGTGTGTGGGGGAGCAACCAAAGCGCCTCTGACCAAAGGTGAAAGATGAGCGAAAAGCAAAAAAGAAAACTTGAGGAACTCAAGAGGAAGAGAGTCTCACTGGAAAGTGTATGTGAGAGTTTACAAAAGGATGCTGAGCACATGGCAGAGGAAGCAGAGAGTGCTGCTGGAACCAAAAGGGCAACATTACTTACCAAGTCCAATACTCTGAGCCGACGAGCGAAGGAGGAGAAAGAGCAGTTGGTGGTCTTAAATGCAGATACTGAAGAATAGGCTACTGAACTGTGACTCCTAACACATCAAGAGTGAATCGGTGGAAACAAAAATATTTAGGTTCTTTGCATTTTTGGAGTATTTTACTTTCTGTGCCTGTTTGTACATTGTTCACAGCCATAATACTTTATAATTACAAGGTAGTTTTATGTTAGAGCTCTTGCTCCAATAAATATGTGCCTTGTAATTAACTAAATTCTAGGCTATTCAGTTTTTTTTGCCCTCGTGATGGTCGTGGGTTGTGAAAAAAGCCTTCTTCTTAGGGGTACCGCTGGGGCCAGCCGGGCGTATGTCGTGGCTTCAGTGAGTACTTATGTTTGTCATGCTGCCTGTGTACTTTATAGCGGCACAACATATTTCTGCAAATTGCATGCGTCAAATTGTCTGTCTCTCTTAAAAAATATGAAGTGTCACCAAAATTTTAAACGGGGAATCAATCTCAATGAAAAATATTCGTCAAGTAACGTTTCTAAAATAATATAGACATACTAATAATTATATATTAATAAATCGGATGAACGATGCATCCCAAATTGTATCCGCTGCGCACTTCTTAATCAGGGCAATCGCATCGTGGAGGTTTCTGCAGACGCCCAAAAAGACTTACTTAAGAAAACTGTTGCATGATAATTTGTACCATTTTCAAGGGTGGGGGGCGTGCAGTAGATGCCCCCTTTATTTTTGTGCTTCTGCCGTTCAAACCGAGCAGCACTGAGTTTGTCATGGCACCTGACGCCAAATCTACTGCTTAGCTGCTACAGACAGAACTATCTTCAAATCACCACTAGGGGGTGTCAATGCTGCAGCTTCGTTCTATGGTTGATCTTTTTCAAAGACAGTTTTTTTTCTCTCTCTCCACATAATCAACTTAACTGATTAGCGTGCTTTCATAGTAATGGTTTTTAATCCGTGTTAATCTTCTGAACAATGACTAGTAAAGGTTCTATGAGGTTGTCCTACTTACTATGGATTTTAAGTTTTTTATCAAGGTGTTAAAACGTACCACAGTTGCCAGTCCTGTGTTTTATGTCTAGCAATTTGTACAGTTTCTTCAGTATAAACACATGCCATGATCTGTGAGAATCTCCTCCAGAACTCTGCATTTCCTCAAGATCTTTTTGTAATATTGCATCATGGCACTGCTCAGAACAACACAGATGGTGCATAACAACACAAGGGAGTACAAGACAACATGGTGCAGAAACAGTGCGATACAAAGCAGGACAAAACTGGATGATACGTGGTCAGTGGTGGATAAAGTGCAGTAACAGCTGTACAGTGCAGCTGCCGTGGAAATGACTGTTACAGGGGATGCAAAAGCTGCAGGTTTGAATTGTTTGGCGAATGAAGCTGTTCATGAATCTGCTAGTCAGTGTTTGTGGATGGTGGTCAGAGTCCTGGATTATAGACTGAACCTTGTTACTGTGGCAGTTAAAGTACAGCTGGTCAATGGAGGGCAGTTCAGTGCGAATGATGTTCTTAACAGACTTCGCAATGTACTGCCTTCCTGTCATGTGGCTCCACCATACCATAGTACTACTGTAAGAACTAGGGATGTAACGATACATTCAACTCACCATTTGATACGATTCACGATTCTGAGTTCACGATACAATTTTCTCATTTTTTGCAGAATGAGCTGCAGACAAATATATTCAAAAATATTCTTATATTTATCTTTCTGAACTGTTGACACTGTTGTGAACAGTGCAACTGAATTTGAATAAAATACTGTTGAAAAAAATCCCAAATCAAAATAAGTAAATAAAAAAAAATAAATCAAATAAATAAGCTAAGGTTTGCATGTGCAGCTTTTTAGCGTGCTTTGCCCTTTTAATAATCTTCACTCAGCTCACGGTGGTGCCAGTGGACCTGTTTGTGTATGTTATCAGTCTATTACAATGTTTGCATGCAGTTTATGTCTTGTCTGTGCTTTTCTCGCTGTTTCCTCCTCGTTTGTGATTACCGGAAAGCTAATATGCTGCCACACCGCCAATTGAAGATCGGGCGGTGCGTCCATCCATCCATTTTCTGAAACCACTTAATCCCAACTGAGATCGCGGGGGAGACCGGAGCCTATCCCGGGAACAAGGGGCGCAGACAGGAACCAAGCCCAGGCAGTCACCTACACACCGCAGGTCGCACACACTCACACAACTACAGGGCCAATTTAGACTCACCAGTCAACCTATCCTGCATGCTTTTGGACCGTGGGAGGAACCTGGAGTCCCCGGCGAAAACGGGGAGAGCATGCGAACTCCACACAGAAAGGGCCCTGGACCGAAGCCAGCACTAACCACTGTGCCGTCCTCAGTTTCAAATTCATTCATCATCTCGCGTTCGCTCAAAACCAAAAACTGACGTACGATGTCGACGTGATACGCAGTGACATCTGACGTCAAACTCACATTGTGAAATCAAATGTAATATTACACCAGTTTTTCTGTTAAAGTACTGTGAAGTACTCCTACAATAGTGATTCATTTTCCACATCAGCCGGTTTAAATCTTCATGCATTTGCACCGATTTTTAACTGATTTGTGATTCATCATTACATGCCAGGGCCAGCAGCTCTGCATGGCTCGACCCTCATAAACATTCTCCACACATGCTGTTCAGGCAGTGGCCACAGAAATTCCCCCAGTGAACTTTATGCTTTCTGTCGGAGAGTATGCTGTGTTCTGGCCTTAAACCCTGCATACTACTTTGCAGACTTTGATCCTCTTAACAACAATTGGCATTTCTGGTGGCTGAATATCCATCCATCCGTCATCCAACTGCATGCTTAAAAGCTGTGAATAATAGTAATAATTCTTAAAATTGCAACTATCTAGAATTTCAGCCTAGTTACTCAGCTAAATTACTATTTAAACCTAGAATAATTTCTATAAGGGGCGGCATGGTGGTGCAGTGGTTAGCACTGTCGCCTCACACCTCTGGGACCCGGGTTCGTGTCTCCGCCTGGGTCACATGTGTGTGGAGTTTGCATGTTCTCCCCATGTCGTTGTGGGGTTTCCTCTGGGTACTCCGGTTTCCCCCCACAGTCCAAAAACATGCTGGGGCTAATTGGAGTTGCTGAATTGCCCGTAGGTGTGTGTGTGTGAGTGGATGGTGTGTGAGTGTGCCCTGCGATGGGCTGGCCCCCCATCCTGGGTTGTTCCCTGCCTCGTGCCCATTGATTCTGGGATAGGCTCCGGACCCCCCGCGACCCAATAGGATAAGCGGTTTGGAAAATGGATGGATGGATAATTTCTATATGTGTGATAGAATCAAAAAATATTTTGTTTTACATATAAATCTTCACAAGGTGTATTACACATGGTATTCCCCAGACACCGCCACCCCAACAGATGCTTTGTTTGTTAAGACAATAGCTCAGAAAGTGGTTGATCGATCTTTTGCAGCTTTTACCAAGGTTTGTACAAGCCAAAATTAAATTTTGAAACGGATCCCTGCCACACCCTGCCCTCCTGAACCTCCCGTTTCCTCCCTAGTGTGGTATAACGTGCCATGCCTGTTCCGCGTTTGTTTTACCTCTCCTTCCTGCCCTTGTGTTACTCATTTCAGGTGCCTCTAGTTTGCTCCCTGCTTAGCCTTGTATAAATGTGCTTCTCAGTCCTGCCTTTAATGTTGCTGCTGCTGTTTGCCTGTGTGTTCTTCCCTGCTTATGATTCCCCCGTGATCCAGTTGTGATCCAGTTGTCTTCATATCATGTATTCACATTCCTCAGCTGAGAGTGAACAAAGTTCTGTGGAAAGTATCTGACTACAGATAGACTTTCACCCAGTTCTCTGCGGGAGCTCTGATTACAGAGTGACTCCCCGACTACTTCTGAAGCCCTTCCTTAAGTATCCAGACCAGGTGATGGCATGTTTCTGAAGACTGACTAATTTCGGTCAATGGTTAATTTTAGGGGCATTGCTGACCTTGGTTCTCAAGTCCCCAGCCAATCAGATCACTTTAGGGGGTGGTTGTAATTCCCTTGTTCTACCATGAGAGAATCTCTCTCAGTTTGGTGGGTTGAGCCGAAGTTTCTGTATTTCTCTTAGGAAAAGCTATACTGCCTTAAATCTGAGAGTATAATACTCCTCGTCTCATGCCTATTCAAACGAGACCAAACATGCGTGTATTTGTCCCTAACATCTATGTGTGCTGAGTTATCCTGTTTATAGTGGAAAAGGTGTCTGTGTCTGGAGGCTGACAGCTGTTGTTGCTGTGGATTGATTGTGGAACTCTGGTCACTCCGGGGGTGAAAGGTCTTGCTTTTTCTGTGCTGCTCCAGTTATTCCTATCCAGTCTCTCAGGAGCCGGCAGGCCTTTGCCTTCCTTAAAAGGGGTGGTTTGACGAGTTGAGTCCAGTCTTGCCTGGGCCAGCGGAGCTCTGAAATAGACTGATGCAGGCTGATCAGAGTTGGGGCCTGCAGGACCTATAAGTTTTATGTCCTTACAGAATGTAAGTGGCATCATACTAAACTAGTGGTGTTCGAACTAGCATGGAAAGAGGCTATGGGTAGCTACAAAAAGGCTCTTAGTGCCGCCAAATCATCTAGTATCTATCAGAACTAATTGAAATAAACAAAAATAATCCTAGATTCCTATTTACTATGGTGTCCAAGCTGACTAATAACCAGACCACTGGTTATTTTCCAGTGACGACTTTATGAAACTTTTTGACCAAAAATATGCTCAATTAAACAGAACATTTTGAATATTGAATATTGGTTAACCAGTCAGAACTGATGTACTTAATTTTATCTTCAAATTCATCTACTTGTATGCTAGACCCTGTTCCATCAAAATTATTCAGCGATGCTCCCAGCATTGATTGAACCGCTACTAGCAATAGTTAAACTAAAACATATAATCATATTACCCCAATTTTATCTTCACTGCACTGGCTGCCAGTTAGATTTCGTGTTGACTACAAAACACTGCTCTTAACCTATAAAGCTGTAAATGGTCTTGCACCGCAGTATGTGAGTGACCTCATTTGCGTTCCGAATCATACACTTAGATGACGAGATGGAGGTATTCTATCCGTACCCAGAATAAAGAACATTACCTTTGGGGGAAGAGCATTTGCTCATAAAGCACCACAGCTATGGAATAAACTTCCTATTAGTGTTCGGAACTCAGACACAATCTCTGCTTTTAAGTCAAGGCTTAAGATGTACCTCTTTCGCCAGTCTTTTGGATAGTTAAATCTTCTTTTCTAAGGTGAATGGGAAATCTGGAGGTTCATAGTTATTTGAGATTGAAGGGGAAAGGGGGGATTGGTGCTGTCGTCCTGCCACTCTCGCCGATCACTTAAGCTGTGGATGGGAGGTGGCTTGACGCCAAAACCTCTGTAAACCCTCATGCCTGTGCTTCCTTCCAGGTCACTCTTTTAGGCAGGCTGTCATAGTTGCTTTAGTCCTGCCGGTTAGGTGTAGGGCAATAACTCTTCTCCATCTTCTCTTTTTCGAGCTGATACCGAGCCGACTACACCGTGTGAACCCGCACCTGGACTCCTGGATATAACTACATGAAACCAACTGGGACTTTATAACTATATGAACTCTAATGAATGTCAATGTAAATGCAGTTTCATGCTCCTTGGTCGCCCAGAGGAGGATGGGGTCCCCTTCTGAGTCTAGGTTCCACTCAAGGTTTCTTCCTGCTAGAGGGAGTTTCCTTGCCACTGTCGCCTCAGGCTTGCTTGGTGGGGTTCTGGCCGGTTAAATGTAAAGTGCTTTGTGACAATGCATGTCGTTAAAAGCGCTATATAAATAAAATTGAATTGAATTGAAGTGCTTCCTCAGATTCATTTTTAAATGTTCTCCAGCTAATTTCCACTATGGCCACGAGTTCTAGTATTTTAAATTAATATTGAAATGGTCATTTGGCTGAACAGCATCCCGACCTGTTAGAATCTTATATACCTGGATCATGTCCCCCCATAGTCTCCTTTGCTTGAGGCTAAACAGATTCAGCTCAGCGAACCTCTCCTCATAAGACATTCCTCTAAGTGCAGGAATCATTCTAGTCATCCTACGTTGCACCTTTTCCAAGGCAGCAATGTCCTTCTGAAGGTATGGTGACCAAACCTGCACACAGTATTCTAGGTGGGATCTTACCAAGGAATTATATAATCGTAGCATCACTTCTCTTGACTTACATCTCTAGGTGTGTGGAGTTTAATCCAACATCCTTTTGCCTTTTTTTAATGCTTCCCCACACTGGCAAGAGTGGGACATGGAAGTATCAACATACACACCGAGATCTTTCTCGTAATCAGCTACCTTTATTTCAGTGGAACCCATAAAATATCTGTACTTTACTATATTTACTATATTTCTGCTCCCTGCATGGATTACCTTATATTTATCTATGTTAAATTTCATCTGCCACGTATGAGCCCAGTCGCTAATTAAATCCAGATCCTGTTGTAGCCTCTCTGGACATGAGACATGATCTAACATCAATCAGAAGATACCACACCAGCAGATAATGATTTCTGGAATAGTAAAGTTAAAGGTTGGCTAATAATACCCCTCATCTCTTTTAAAACTATAGATAAGATGCCATCAGGGCCTTGCGATTTATTTATTTTGAGCTTAGCTAGGCTTTGTACCACATCAGCCTCAGTTATACATATATTGGTCATAGACATCGTTGTATTTGTACTAAATGGTGGTAAGCTATTCTACTGTGAACAGCCATTGTAAAATAATCATTAAACTCATTTATATCAATTTCATTTTCAATTATAAGGCCCTTACTATCCTGCAAATGAGTGATTTTCAGCTTTTAGAGCTCTTTCGGAGTTAAAATATTGGAAGAAACTTTTAACGTCATCCTTATAACTGTTATTAACTAAACCTGTAGACTTAGATACTCCTGCTTTATTTTGAAATCATTAGTTAATTTCCATTTGTGGAAGAAAGCCCTTTTGCTCCTGACTTTATTCTTAATTTTCGTAGTAAACCACCTGTGACATCGCGTGCTGGACGAACAGGCAGGAAGCGAGGAATCAAGGATCCGGGAAACGGAGAGTCGGGAATGAGGGTTTATTGATGAAAACAGGTACCAACAGCGAGAGATTTCAATGACAGGACTGGGGAAACAGACTTGAATGTGGACTAAATACACAGGACTACTCAAACTGACAGAAAACAGCTGGTTACAATCGGGGCAGCACACATGGTTAATGAGGGGGCGTGGCACACACGAGGATCGTACAAGCAGGTCATGACACCAGCTTGGTTGCAGTTTCCTAGATTTAGTTTTTCTGGAAACGGGTATGAAGTTCTTTTGCACTTGCAACAATGTGCTTTTAAAAAATTCCCATGCCTCTTCCACAGTATTGCTATTTAACTCCATCCGATTTACAGTTTCTAGTTTCAGTCTCATACCATTGAATTACCCTTCCTAACATTGTATACTTTTGTTTTGGACTTGGTTGAAGACTCAGGCAGCAGGAGTTGCCCCAACGTTGGTATGTCCTTATCCATAAGGGGGAGTAAACGTTCTGGTTTCCCGACCTTATAGATGAAGGAGTTGGGGGATGTTGCCAGTGACCTGCCGGATTCCAGGCAGAACAGGCCTCGCTATGCCACAGCCCTTCAGAGACTGGGCCTTCCGTGCAGAACCTCTGCATCCAAATTAGACCAGTTGTTTAACAAAACCCTAAAATGGGGTTATTTTTGACATGGAACGGGACTTTGATTCAACAACCCATTACTTAGTTGCGGCAAGTACCCAATATCAAGTATAGCTGCAAAGAATCTGCCAGAGATTTTCAGAGAAGTTCCCCAGATGCATGGACTGGACTAAGGTGCGTCAGATTAAACAGGAGCCTGGTAAATTCTGTGAGCCCCACGCCAAGTGACTGATGGAAACATACTCCAGCTACAGTGAGATGGACCCTCCAGCGGACCGAGAGTGGGATTCCCTCTGGGAGCGACAACTCGTGCAGTTGCTGGTGGATGAGCTGCAAACAGACATCAAGAAGGACTTCCAACCTCACAATCATTTACCAAACCACTTCAGGTAACTTGTAAAGATGTAGGTATTGGAGTATTCACACATTCATTTGCAGTGTCCACCTCCTGTCCGGTAAATTTGGCAGGACAAAATTTGAATAACCTATAGGCCAGACTCATGAATGCGGCTGAACGAGTAAAGGTAGAACAGGTGGCCAATCCTGTTATACAGTCCTAGTAGATTGAGAACCACCTGATTGCAACTGTAGTTGGAATCAAGGGCTGAGCAGCATGGTGGCCTGGGGGACAATTATGAAAACACAGACCCACTGATATCCTTAAAACCCACAATCAAAAGAGGAGTCAGGATGGCCAGTGACATGTGCTGGCTAAATGGGGACAACAAAGAGAGAACAGAACAAGGCAGGGAGGGATTCTGACACAGGTGCCATGCTACTTTGTTTAAATATGCTGTAATGTTTTAGTGCAAGCCTTAGACAATGGAATCTCTGAATGACGCCGCAGTCTGGCTCTTTCTGAAGGTCCTATACTGTAACCGTCCTGAGAAGTTGTTTGCATGCACTTGCTGCCTTGACACTTGTTGATGTGCGTGTGCCCTGCTCGAGCAGTAAAGGGGAGATCACATGCAGAGCTGATTTTCTGTAGTTCCTTAGAATAAAAATAGAATATTCTCTTCAAATAGGAACACATGCTGCGTTTGATTATTTCACTCCAACTCGGACAAAAACGTCACGAAAAACATCACTTCCCATTAGAAACGCCTCTTTTATGACGTTAATGTCTGACAGAATCTTCTTGTCCGAGTTGCCCCTGTGACGTAATTTCAACATGGCGGCTTACACACTCAACATTAATTCTATTTTACAAATCCTTAAAAATGTTTATTTTGTTAAATTTATTATTATCCCATCCATCCATTTTCCAAACTGCTTATCCTACTGGGTCACGGGGGGTCCGGAGCCTATCCCGGAAGCAATGGGCACGAGGCTGGGAACAACCCAGGATGGGGGGCCAGCCCATCGCAGGGCACACTCACACACACCATGCACTCTCACATGCATTCCTACGGGCAATTTAGCAAGTCCAATTAGCCTCAGCATGTTTTTGGACTGTGGGGGGGAACCGGAGTACCCGGAGGAAACCCCACGACGACATGGGGAGAACATGCAAACTCCACACACATGTGACCCAGGCGGAGATTTGAACCTGGGTCCCAGAGGTGTGAGGCAACAGTGCTAACCAGTGCACGACCATACCGCCCATTTATTATTATTATTATTTATAATTATTAGTAATTATTAATGTAATTGCACGTGTTCGATTTAGAGAATACCATATTGTGACCGTAAACAGTATCCTAACATGCAATATCAGATTTTTACCAGACTTGTTAGTGTTTTTGGTTTGTTTGTAGTTTGTTTGATCTCGAAAAAAGAATATCGCCATGAATGTACTAAAATACTTTATAAAGCTTTTAATGTGGTTTGACTAGTTCCTGTTTCTTGTTTATTTGTCTGAAATAATAATCTTACTCCATAACTGCTAAAATATAAAGCAACAACACAGCAGCGTATTCATGGAGGCAGCCATGTTTGTTCCGAGTTGTGCTAGCTTGAACGGGAGATTGTTGGATGTGATGTCACCCAATTTGGAATTTCCAAGTTCCGAGAGAAAAACGAACGCACCACAAGACTCTGGCTGGAAATTTCTACAATAGAGCCATTTAGTTATTTCTAGAAAAATATTTAGAGCCAATGACCTGATGTCATTGTAACACATTGTCACTGTCCGTGGTGCTGAATTCTCTACTTGATGGGCTGGTGCTGAATGAATATGACAGCTGGCCAACATGTCTGTGTGCTTCCACTGACTGGCACCCAGACATATAATGACTTTTAACAATGAGGAGGGAAACGTCCAGACAGGAAATTAGTCAACAGTAATTAGTAATCACATATAGTTCTCATTTATCATGATGTAAAATTCAAAAACCTTTTTTTTATTATTAAGGGATAAATGTAATTGAGTTTTAATGTATCCTTTCCGCTCTTAAAATCGCAAATTATTTCTGACTATTAATCTGCACATTTTAATAATTTCATTAATATTACCTAATTGGTTTGTCTTTTTTATTAAATTTTAAAACTAGCTGTACAATTGTTGAGATGTTGCTGTTCTGAATGTCATTGGCCTGTTGCCTTACGTCTGTCTAAACATGAGTGAGGGGATGGATGCACTATTCTATGGGGGGCCTCTGTAGAGAATAAATGATCCTAATTTTATATTGAGAGAGATGGTTAATTCCTTTTTAATCCATACTGCGTTCAGAGCCCCTGTTCTGCCGTTGATCACTGCTGCATATCATCCCCAAACCAATGGCCTGGATGAGAAAACGAATGATGACATAAAATGGTAAGTCTGTTTTTGAGGTTGTTTTAGAACTGTGTGAGACAGGCTCTATTCTTTTAACATTACATCAGGAATTACTGATATTATTGACAATCAATCCCTTAATATACAGTATCTCACAAAAGTGAGTACACCCCACACATTTTTGTAAATATTTTATTATATCTTTTCAAGGGACAACGTTAAAGATATGAAACTCTGATAGAATGTAAAGTAATCAGTGTACAGCTTGTATAATGGTGTAAATTTGATGTCCCCTCAAAATAACTCAACACACAGCCATTAATGTCTGAACTGCTGGCAACAAAAGTGAGATTAAAAATGATTTGTGGCAAGATCGGATCATGTGTGTTGAAGAGTTTCTTATGACTGACAAGTAGTTATTTAAAAACATATCTTGAAACAGCAAATTACATTGTTCTTAATGCTTTTAGAAAATGACTCTTTATAATGATCTGTGAATAATAATAATTTGCTATGAATGTTTTTCCACTTCAGCTTTCCACAATTATTCTTCCCGATGAGAAAAGCTACGGCACGTTTTTTGATGAAAAAAATAAAGTAGTTGAGACAATAAGCAACAACAGCTGAAAACATCTCCTAGTAACAGGAAAAACAGAAGCAGGCATGTGGTAAACGAATACAAAAGAGGTACCAAAACACAGTTTATCATGTTGGAGATGAGGCGCTTCTGTTCAACATGAGGAAGCGGGGACGGAAAGGAGGAAGAACGGAACCGGATTTTACCGGACCTTATGTCATCCAGGCAATATGTGGCAAGCTGGTTACACTGTCTAATTCTGAAGGGGCAACTTTAAAGAACAAATACAATGTAAACCACATACAGAAGGAGCCAAACTGATGTCCCAAGTCAGGAATCACACAAGGTGCCAGAAGAGTATAAGACCAGTAAACCTCCCTCTAGCGCAGAGCTTCTGACAATCGAGAAGGATGCTGACAGTTGAAAAAAAACTCATGTCTGTGTGTTATGAAAGAATATCAATAAATGTTTCCGAAAGGGGATGACTCATTTGGTAATTATTTACGGCTTATGTTATGGCTGCCAATTTACAGTCTTTACTGAAGTCTGACTTCTTTTGAGTCACCTTTAATATAGATTGGACACTCTCTATGCAATGTGCAATACTTACATAGATGGTAAATGTTTACCTGCTTGCACAGATGGATGATTAGGTAATTAGAGTAAGTGTGTGTGTGTGTTCAATCGCATGTATGTCCAAGGTCCATAGTAAATAATATACACTGATCAAGAGATGCCCGAAAGTGGATAAAAGAGGACATTAGTGGGTGTATCACTTAGTGTAACGCGTGCAGGAAAATGAGCAGGACTGCAAGCCATATAATGACCCTTGTCTAGCTCTTAATACAGTATGCATACAGTGATGTATCTACAATGGACAGCTACTATGAGCAGATAGCACAGTACAGGTGCTTATAAGATCTGTATGCTATTTCCATCCATCCATCCATTGTCCAAACCGCTTATCCTACTGGGTCGTGGGGGGTCTGGAGCCTATCCCGGAAGCAATGGGCACGAGGCAGGGAACAACCCAGGATGGGGAGCCAGCCCATCACAGGGCACACTCACACACTATTCACTCATACATGCATACCTACGGGCAATTTAGTAACTCCAGTTAGCCTCAGCATCCATCCATCCATCCATTGTCCAAACCGCTTATCCTACTGGGTCACAGGGGGTCCGGAGTCTATCCCGGAATCAATGGGCACGAGGCAGGGAAGAACCCAGGATGGGGGGCCAGCCCATCACAGCTCACACTCACACACCATTCACTCACACATGCACACCTACGGGCAATTCAGCAACTCCAATTAGCCTCAGCATGTTTTTGGACTGTGGGGGGAAACCGGAGTACCCGGAGGAAACCCCACGACGACACGGGGAGAACATGCAAACTCCACACCCATGTGACCCAGGCAGAGACTCGAACCCGGGTCCCAGAGGTGTGAGGCAACAGTGCTAACCACTGCACCACCATGCCGCCCCCTGTATGCTATTTCATTCTATAAAAAGAAACTTACTGTACTGTACAATAAAGTATTTCACCACTGCTTCTTCCTCAGCTCCCACTGTTTGCTAGCACATGCATCTTTTGATTTCTTAGTGCAATCTGTGCTTTATTTTTTTTTTGTGAAATGTAAGTGCAGTATCTGTTTATTAAGTGCTGTGGTTTAATATGTACATTATTATTTCAGTACTGTGTATACTGTCCTTAATGTCTTGCCTCTCTCGTATAACTTGAGATACGCCCAAATTGACTTGCAACAAGTGGTCCTGGTTCCAAATGCGGAAGGCGATGGATACCTGTATTTTATATGCTGTAGTGTGCTGGGTGTCAGACATTGCAATGCACCTTGCTTTGATCTTGACCTGTTAGATCAGAGGGA
This sequence comes from Brienomyrus brachyistius, assembly GCF_023856365.1. Lineage (NCBI taxonomy): Eukaryota > Metazoa > Chordata > Actinopteri > Osteoglossiformes > Mormyridae > Brienomyrus > Brienomyrus brachyistius. The sequence continues at coordinate 66,280 of NW_026042746.1, forward strand.
GGTAATCTTATCCAGAAAGGGCCACTGTGTATGATGGTTTTCACTGCAACTCTCTGAACAGCGAACCTAACAGTTATCCCAATACCTTGATCTTGCTAGCATATTTAAATGTGTACCTATTCAGGAATAGAGTGGTGAAGGCATTCAGAGGAGGACTGATGATTATCAGAGGGAACAAAGGGGCTGGGTACTTGTCAGTATCCAGTAGAACCACCAGACTCCTACACTGAATGGTTCTGGATGTGGCACAGACGTTAATCCCTCTGTATTAGGGGATCCGTCTCCAGTTTGTACTCTTCTAGTTAATAGGTAGATTATCAGGCAGTTTTTCACCCTAGTCCAGTACTCATTGACAGCCTAATACACCGTGTTTCAGTTTGTCTTGATAGTCAATACATGTCACAGGATGTACATTACTCTGATGGGCAGGCCCTCTTACATATGATGGAAATTGCAATACCTACTTTTGGCCACGAGATGGCAGCAAGAAAATAGAAAAATTATTTTCCCACGGTCTACTAGCAGCTTTTAGATGTTAATTCTTCATAAAAATAATTTGACTTGATCCAATGTATTTTTAATACAAACAATTACCACACAAAGCTGCTAGTTTCCTCCGGTTTCCCCCCACAGTCCAAAAACATGCTGAGGCTAATTGGAGTAGCTAAATTTACCGTAGGTGTGCATGTGTGAGTGAATGGTGTGTGAGTGTGAGCTGTGATGGGCTGGCCCCCCATCCTGGGTTCTTCCCTGCCTCGTGCCCATTGATTCCGGGATAGACTCCGGACCCCCTGTGACCCAGTAGGATAAGCGGTTTGGACAATGGATGGATGGAAATAGCATACAGATTAAGCACCTGTACTGTGCTATCTGCTTATAGTAGCTGTCCATTGTAGATACATCACTGTATGCATACTGTATTAAGAGCTAGATAAGGACAGTGGGTCATTATATGGCTTGCAGTCCTGCTCATTTTCCTGCACCCGTTACACTAAGTGATACACCCACTAATGTCCTCTTTCATCCACTTTCAGGCATCTCTTGATCAGTGTATATTACTTACTATGGACCTTGGACATACATGCGATTGGACACACACACACACACACACACACTTACACTAATTACCTAATCAACCATCTGTGCAAGCAAGTAAACATGTACCATCTATATAAGTATTGTACATAGCATAGAGAGTGTCCAATCTATATTAAAGGTGACTCGAAAGAAGTCAGACTTTAGTAAAGACTGTAAATTTCTCAGCCATAACATAAGCCGTAAATAATTACCAAATGAGTCATCCCCTTTCGGAAACATTTATTGATATTCTTTCATAACACACAGACATGAGTTTTTTTTCAACTGTCAGCATCCGATCCAAACGGGATTCCCATTTCCTTTCTGTGGGATCCAACAGAACACGGGCTGACCATCAGTCAACATGTCTTCAACCATGCAGGACAGGACCCAGTCCAGGCCAAACCTCACGGTGCTGGTGTTAATAAAAAAAATGTAAGGAACATGCAGCTGCAGCTCACACACAAACACAGTCCACAGCATCCAGAAAAAGGTCAGGCCTTTTTCTTCTTTAGCTGACTCCGCCCAGACCTCGCCCCCTTTCTGGGCGCCTCGCACTATGCCTTTGAACTGGCCCTGCAGCTTGGCCCGTTTCCTGTTTCCCAATGCAAGTCATAAGATTCACCCGTAAATGATATTTTGAATCGGAACGATATTTATTACTATTGTTTAGATTAAATATATAACGGTTTAATGATTGAATATAACTTGATATTGTTGTTTGTGTTGTTTAGTTTGAGGTTCTAGTTTCTGTCTTTATCCGCTTTCGTTTCAGTAGGCAGCTGGTTCATCCCAGGCTCAGGGTCTCTCTGCTCTTCATCAAACCCACACCCCCAGTTTGGGAGCACCCTCTCCCTCTCCTCCCCCCACGGCTGTGACTGTTACTCCTCCTTGAGGAGTAACTGCTCCGCCCCCTATCCCAGCCCCTATACCCACAGGAGTGCATCACCCAGTGAGCCGCCGCCCTGCCTGTCCCCTCACACAAGCACACACTGAAATCATGGTCCTAAGCTCTCTGTGTGGGTCACCACGATAGTACAGCACACCGACGATTACCCTCTGACTGAATCAGAATCAGCTTTATTTGGCCAAGTATGTTCACACATATTGGGAATAGTTAGACATTTAATCAAAATAATTAAGACAAGACATAAACATACAGTTCTGTTGATATGCGACGCATATAACCTCTGCATTCACAGCACTGCTTCAGTTATCGAAGAGCAAATTTCCAAAACTCACTCAGTCCGATAACCTAAAGTAATAAGTCATAATCCTCTTCATACGTTGCAGTAATGGGAATGAAATCTCACTCAGTGTTTATGTAATGGAGCAATGGAATTTCGTGAAATTTCCAAAAGTCCACAGAAATATTTAGAAAAACATTCCTGCAGACTGAGTTTTTGATATTTGCTTTTCAATTAACACAATTTTCTTCAGTCTGAGGTTTAACAGAATTCAGCCATATGCTGTTCAAAAAAAACTACACAGAACAAAAACAGAATGGACTTTACATCTGTCTGAAAGGAAAGTTGACACAGGCTGCAGCAGTGAACAAATCAATCAATGTATTAAAGTTAGGCATTAAGTAACTGGAGGCAGTATATACATAACATGATAACATGCCTTTTCTGTATTGACCATATTAAGGACGCTGTAACACTGCCCACCACATACCTGCTTCATTTATTGTTTTATACTTGCAGCTGCTTATTCAGACAGCTCGTCTACCTGTCTGTCCATGTTGCCCTCCCATGACAACTGGTCCAGCCTACAGGTGCCGTCCCATTCCGGCATGTTACCCATGAGTCATAGCGGCACCTCCGGGAGCAGCTCCAGGTGAGCCCGTGCCTCCCCTCCCCCACCTGTCCCCATGCTGAGTCTCGGGCCCCCCGTCTTCCCTCTTGTTCTCGCCTATACCCACATCCTGGCCTGTGTCTGCATCGTCTCACCTCGTTAACAGGACTTTCGCCTTCTTCTGTCCTGATCCATTCAGGCCCATCATTCTGGGACATGCTTTGATTTATTTCGCCATAGTTACTCTTTGTTTTCCTTTGTACTTTGCACTCTACAAGTAAAATGAATAAAAAATAGGCATTATTTTGATATTGTTTTAGTACAGTGACACTAGTATATTTGTTGTTGTTTCCAGGCAACACTGCATGCTGATTTAACGTCTTTCCTTAATCTCCACCCCATTGCTCACACACAGCCAGTATCCCAGTTTGTGGTCAATGAGCTCCTCCTCACTCACCCCAGTCTCCTAGTCCAGTGGAATGTCCAACAGCTTGGGCTCTCAGTTCCTGCGTGTCATGCCCGGCTCGTCCGCTCCTCCTGTGTGCCACGCCCCCTGATTACCCACGTGTTTTCTCCCGATTTGTACCCAGCTGTATCTAGTTAATTTGCTCAGTCCTGTGTATTTCAGTCCGTGTCTTACCTGAGTCCAGTGTCTGTCATTGATGTTTGTATGCGTGAGATGTTTCCCCGTCCGCGCTTCCTAATTAAACTCCCGTTTTTGCCTGTCCGCTTGCTCCTTGCACGCCTTGCCCGCACGATCGCCTGCCTGCTTGTACCCGATCGTGACACTGCGCAGCTCTACAACTCATTACCCAGGGCTCTCGCACCCGGCCACAGTGCCCCTCTCAGGCTCCCCGCTGTATGACAGCACTGCCCCATCGGAAGTTCATGAAGCCTCACAGTACGACGCCTCTCCCCACGCGCGCTTAGCCACCACCGGGACTCCCATCACTCCTCCTTCCCTGTAGGGCGGCGCACTTCCATTATTATTACAGTTTCTACTGTCACTCTGTTGCTTTTCCTGGTGCTGGACTTTTGACAGATAAATACATTATTTGTTGCATTCAGTGACAAAAGATTGGTCTGTTTAACACCCTCAGTCTCCACCCTATGAGCCCCTTGTTGGCGGCAGAATCAGGAAGATGTCGGAGAAAGCAGAGGTAAAGTGAATAGTCACCTCGACAATAATGTGGAAACCGCTAATGGTGATCATGCCTGTGTGGGTGAAATGGATCACCACAGTATAAGCGGATGATGATTATAGACGATTTTTCCCTTTTTCTTTATGTCTGTTTACCATCTAATAGGCATTTTTTTTCTTTGGGATGCGTCTAGGTCAGATACGACCAAAATATTTTTCTCATTTCAGAAGTGAAAAAAAATATTGCTCTCAGATTCTGTTCAGTTGTAGTTTTTTAAAATAATGTACCTTGATTTGTGTTTGTTTAAAATGCCATTACCTGTTGCTTACTGGGCCGCTGAAAATGTCTGGCCCAGCTAAATTTCTTGGTTTAAAAATCTGGCCCAACTACTTTCCAGACCTGGACTAGCCCTACTGAATCATACACTAATGTTATTCTGTTATGTGGGCTGTTGTGATAGGGAGATTTGCTGGATGCTGCACGACGGGTGGTGTCCCTGCTGCAGAATGCCCTGTCTGAAGCAGCACCTAGAGACAGTGAGGGTTGTTGTTATCACCTTAATATTGTATATACGCAATCTGTTATTTCTTAACTAATATAATTGTAAGGTATTCTTCTAATATATTGTGCACAGCCAACAAAAAAGAGAAAAATGCAAAACCAAAGGAAGGCTTTCTTTTCTCTTAAAAGTCTTTTTTCTAAACCAACTGAGAGTCAGTTAGAGGGGTGTTCATTATCAGTATTGTTGCTGGCATTTCTGAAAATGTGCCAATTTTAGTCAAGTGGCTACTTTTCAAATGCAGTCCCTGGCCAAGATGAAGAAAGTTCATGAAGACTACATGATAATATTAAGCACTGACATAACAAACAACATTTTTTACATGCAAAAATATACAGGAAATATACACTGCAACAGGCTAGGATAGACAAATAACCAAATACACTTGCAAGCCTGACCACTTTAGACCCCAGATTAGAAAATTGGTGAATGAGCATATATTTTTTCCAAGTTTTGTTTTGCTTTCAAGTTCTCACAAATAAAAAAAAAAAAAGATTTTCCCACTATAGCCAGATCCAGTTTCTGTGGGGGGCGGGGGGGGGGGTGACAATTTGTAGTAATAACTATTTCCTGCTGAAAACCACTGGTAAACTATCCACATGTCTCTGAATATCTGTGAGTCCCGAGACCTCCATGACAGATAGATATAAGTTGCTAGTGTTGATCGGCAGGAAATCTTCTCCAAAGCCCCACCACCACCTCACACCAATCCACCCAGGGTTTACTCCAAATAAATTTGCTGGTAATACAAACCGGATCAACTTGTGGTTTGTGTCCACGTGTACTAGAGACAAAGGCCCTGGTACATTCTGCGTACAACACAGCCAAGACTTGACAACCTTTATATGATGCGCATGGAATCAACCCTATGCATGGAGGCTGCAACTCTTCTCCACCGAACCCTGTAGCCCATTGACTGCAGCCTGCATTGACTATCCTGTAGCCTGCATTTGGTAGATCATTCTTGACAGAAGAAACCAAATTGTCAAGTTCCCTAACACAGAGCTCATACTCTTTTATTCTTCTTAAGATTGTTCTTCTTGAAACACCCATCAGTGTGGCTATGCAAGGCACAGGAAGTTGAGTATGGAGCATTTCTTTCAAACATTGTTCTTCAATCAAAATCTTGGGTCCTATTGGTGGCAGCGACTTCCTGTGTGACACATGGGGCTGGACGTTCCAGATGTGCCCTCACAAGGTCAAAGAGCTCTTGCAAAGCCAGGGTGATAGCAGGAGGTACTTCAATGTGATTAGACAGGGCCTGCAGAAGATACAGCTCCTGATGACAAAGGAACTCCAGGTAATCCAAATTTAGTGGAGTCGCGCTGAATCCTATTTCTATTTTATGCAGAAGACTTTCGAGAAGGTGGTATCTGAGCTGTTCACAGAACAAATTATAGTTAATGAGGTGTCAAGATCTTGTCTCTGATCCACACACTAGGCCTACCATTCAAAAGTTTTAATTATGAAAATGAAATGTTTTTGTTTTGTGAGGTGCTTGTTCATGTATGATGATGTAGTGGCTGCTCTGTTTGACCGTGGTAAACCTTTTCACAAACAATATAAGTGAAGAAGTATGACATTAGATCTAAGGACCAGAGTATAATAAAGTTAAATAAAATCCATCAAAAACACTTACTCAGTGGAGATTCCAATGTAGTAGGCAGACAACTTTATGGCTTTAATAATGAGTGTATTTAGCAGCTACAAGGACAAAAGATATTATAAACCTCTCCATTTTAATGCTAATTTAATAAACATTAACAGATAGCACTTAAGGTGGTTTCGCCTATAGTCTGCTAACACTAACCCGAGAACTAATATCTGAGGAGCGTTCTTCCCAGGATTTGAATTTATTAAATTGGCTTTGTGATGTTGTATTAAGAAATTTTATTCACAATGCAATTTACCGTACATTGGCCCATTCTTTTATATACGGTAAGACGAAGCGGGAAATTCGAGCGAGCGAGTGCTGTGCAGACGCGAGCGCGTAGAGGGGATGGGTTTTCAGCACTCGAGCACACGCACGCGCGTGGTTCGACTTTTGGCCCTAATTTAACGGCGAGCGAGTGAGTGAGTGCTGTGCAATCGCGAGCGCGTAGAGAGCATGGATTTTCTGTTTTTATGCGCACGACTTTTGGCACTAATTTAACGCCATAGAAATGTGTGTTTAAAAGGGGAGGAGATCGGGTTGCAGCGCTGGTGTGAGCGGTTTCTCCGGGCAGTTCGCTCGAGGCTAACGTGGCTTTGGGAACGTGGTGTACCCGTCACCCATGCCAGGGAAGAAATCAAAACCGAAATGCTAGGAATATGGACTTCATCTTACGTCAAGCGTTTTCCCCCTCCATTGACGCCCATAAAGAAAAGGCTTAAAGTCCATATTCCTAGCATTTCGGTTTTGATTTCTTGTCAGGTAAGTCTTTATGGCCAGATACATTCGCGAGAAATTTGGTGATTTGTGGTGACTGTTTTAATACATTAAGTTGCGTTACGCATTTTCACATTAAGCGTTTTAGAATGTCCCGTGGCAGGTATCCCCTTCTATTGCCCTAGGGAGGGTTGTAACCCTCGTCTGTATATTAATAAAGAATAATCCTTCTATTCCTGTCTCATGTATCTGGACCTCCCCAGCAATTTAACGAAATTTGGTGGCAGCGGTTACAAGTGAACCCGTTTAAGTTTAGCGCTCATACTTCCGTCCATATGTTTAAGACCCACCTTGGCTGACTTAGCTGACATGTCCTGATTTCATAATCTTCAAATTTGTAATCTTTTCTCCTTCATCTAACTCCATGTTTTTAACTTCTTGTCATTTTCTTGCCGTTTGACTCATAGAAAATTATCAGACTTAAATGACACGTCAGCCTGTGCAGACAGCGATTTCAATGTTTTAATAAATTGGCCAGCAGGTGGGGGCAGTGCTCAATTTCATTAATGCCATTCAGAAAACTTTCAGGCTTTATGTCTTAATGAACAGCCTAGAAAAGGACAAAGCATTATATTACTGATGCATACAGCAGATCCCCAACTCAGGCTGTGTTGCATATTCTTAACAGTGCTACAGTATGTTCACACAGCCAGTACAAACAAACTTGCAAGATCTAGACCAGGGGTCACCAACCTTTTTAAAACGGAGAGCTACTTCACGGGTACTGAGCCATACGAAGTTTGATATCAGTTTTAAACGCCCTCCTAAACATGTCTAAACTTCATGCATGATAAACATGTTTTAAATGCTTTTTTATATTCAATTTCAAATCTATATAAATGCAAATGTGATAGATTAGAAACAGGACAAAATAAAATTTTAGATGATGTTCGCTGGTGAGTTGTGCTATTTTATAGAACAGGTCCACGGGCAACTCATGTGGTCATTGGGGGCATCCTTGGGGCACCATGTTGGTGACCCCTTATCTAGACCTACCACATCAGGTAGGAAGGTGCCTATTTCTACCAACTATTCAGACCATCAGACCCAAACCATACATTCAGTCATGCACAGGCACTCCACCAGAGGGCTCTACATTCTGTCCTACATCTGCTCACCTGTTAGACCCACACTCAGTCTCCATCCTGATTTCTACCTACTACTCGGACTATCTCACCAAAACCAGTCCTGTGGCCTGTTCTATGAAGCGGGGTTACTGGCTTATTGGGGAAACTTGTTGGATTTCTTGATCGGGACCTTCAACTGCTCTGCCATAGAGAGCATCCTAACATGCTGCCTTACGGTCTGGTATGCGGGCTGCTGGTGGCCTCCTACCGCTCTGCCATAGAGAGCATCCTAACATACGGCCTTACGGTGTGGTATTCGGGCTGCTGGTGGCCTCTATGACTTTTTTTGTAGACAGTCCATCTGTGTGGTGCTGTTTGCACGAATTGTTTTGGGAAATGCACTTACAGTTTTGCAGATGTTAAGGGTGATTCCAGAAATGCATCAAAGCAACTGAGGAACTGCAATGTCACTGTACAGTTACTTATAATGGGCGCCAATGTAATGTGTAGAGTGGCAAATAAACTGATTCACCATTTACTCTCATGTACATCACTTAAAATGCTTGTTTTAAATGCAAATGTGTGAATGTAAATCTAAGCAGTAAAGCTACAATTTACATTCTGTTTGCATGGTGGAAAGAACATTTAATCTGCCTTTTAAGTGTGATTAGAAGATCTAATGCCTGTGTGCTTGTAATAAGATGGTCGCTGGTTCAAACCCAGCCACAGCACATCTCTGCGTCCTTGAGCGAGGCCCTTAACCCCCAGCTCACTGGGCATCACTATGGGTGGCTGCCCTTCGCAGACAACTTACTCTGTTTACTCTAAAAAAAAGAGAGCAAGTTGAGAGAGAAGTTAAGACAATTTCTCCACAGGGACCAATAAAGTATCAATTATTATTACTGTATGAGAGACTGTCTAATATCAGATAGATAACAGACTCATACTGTGCTGAGCTTGTCTGAGAGAGATGATTAGCAAATGCTCTCCCACAGTATCTCAGCACTCTGTACAAAGAACTTTATATGCTCAGTATCTGCTCCTGTTTATCTAATTGTTCTCATTTTAACTGGATGTTAAGGAGTAAATTAATAAACGTCATGTAAGTGCACATTAAAATGCTTCTTCACTGTTACTTAAGTTCCCATGTGAACAGCCAATCAGATCAGCCTGATGTGTGTCTCTCTGTTTCCTCTCTGTTTCCTGCCCTTTCATCCCGACCACGACCATGATCTCTCACTTAGCAGCAGAGCAGTTTATTCTAAACAGTGGAAGCACAAAAATGTTCAGACTCTTTGGTCTTCTCATTTTCATTAGTAAGGCCCTATAATATAAATTATTTTGGGATTTTAATATTTTCATTTATCTGTATGATGTGATCAGTGGAATTTGGCCATTTAATCTGCATCATAGTTAATAGTTATTTAGATTACTATTATATGTCTTATTTGATTATGATTTTTTTTGTTTTTCTGTTTTTGCAGACACTGCACTGACTACAGATGTTGTTCAGCCCAGTCACCTGATGAGGGTTCAGCTTGGAGACAGTGTGACCCTGACATGCTTCTGTCAAGGAGAAACAACTTTTGTTACTTTGTTTAAGCAAGCTGTTGGTCGGAAGCCCCAGCCCATGGCGAAAGCACTTCTCTACGTACCTGGTGAATTTTACAAGGAATATAAAAGCATAAAACGTTACTCCTTACTGAATGCAGAGGGGAGTTTTAACCTCACTATTTCTAACGTGGAGCCGTCAGATTCTGCAGTGTATTATTGTGCTGCTGTGTTTCTTCATGAGGTCACCTTCGGGAATGGAACCTTTGTCATAATCACAGGTAAATGAGATTCCAACTATTTTCATATTTGCTTTATTATAATGTCAGTAAGATTATTCCCTGCAAAATAATTTTGACAGTTTAGTTGTTTGTCAATATAAAATTAGCAAAGATACCTTATTGTCTGCTTTGTTCCATAAATGTTTTTCTAAACATCAAACAAAAATCATTCATTATTATTATTATTATTATTATTATTATACAATTTGTTGCATTTTGCTTGCTGTCAGCCAAAAGCCTAACCTTCTCTTTATACAGATGTTAATGTTACACATTGCAGCCTCTTTAAAACAAATAACATAAAAAAATGTTTGAGTTGTTATATACAGTATAGGACTGTGCAAAAATCTTAAGCAACAAAAGAAAATTATTTTTGACGTTATTTATCTGAGCAGTCAGTGTGTATTCACTCTGAAAAAAAAAATGCATGATTTAACATATGAACTAGGGATGTGCACCATTCAGAACTGATTTGAGAATGAAATTCTCAAATACGTATCCTAAAATTCAGGATTTTGAATACATATATGAACTTGAATTTCAGTTCATTTTGTTAATCTGAATTACATTTGAATTGTGGTTGAAAACAGGTTGTGGCATTGAAATTTATATTTGAATTTAAAGAAGAAGAACGAAAAAGGGTTTGGATTCAAATTCAAGTTCATATACGTACTGTAGGTGTAGCTTTTAACTAAAATATGAACTTTAATTTAAATATGAATTATACATAAACACATTAACATTGTTATACATCATTGTTATAAAAATGTCGTTTTGTAAAGAATGAAATAATGCAACATTTGAAGTGTCACCTAAAATAATAATTATACTGTCATTTTGTGCACCATGGTGGATCTGCTCATAGGAAGAGCTGAGTGTCTCTCCTTAAAAGTCAGTGTTGGCTGCAGTGACGGCAGTTTCTAACCTAAGAAACGTCCCAAACACTTTTCCTGCATCAAAAGTCAAACTAGTCCCTATTCCTGCCATGAAAGGTTCACATAATGTCACCGATACCTGAACCAACCATGTTTATCAGAGGATGCCAACCCTTTGGCTGCAGCTTTCTCTGCACACGCTGAGAGAGTCTTCAGTGTAGCAGGAAAAGATTTCAGGCCAGAAGATTGCAAATTAAATCATGAAACCTTTGAAGATATTATGCTGAATAAATGTAATAATAATGAAAAATTAGCAATGTGTATTGGAATAAAGCATAATTGTATTTGCCATGACGTTTTGCTTTTCGCTGTAGTGCTATGGTTGAACGGAAAAACTTACTTTTGTGTGCATAAGAAAATAAATAGGAGGAACTACGAAACCAAGTAATTCCTTTTACTATGTATACTTTTTCTTTAATGTTAAAAGATAGACAAACTAGTAATGGGCAAACAGCTCTTCGGCTCTTGAATTAAATTATGCAGGTACTACAGCAAAATGCTCAAAAATACCAAAACACATCAAGAGCTAAATATGCAAAAACAATAAATACCTTCCTGTGGAAAAGGGGGCAACATAAACCAAATGTAAAGTCACGAAAATCATGAAAATATAAAGTACACTTTACACACTTCATTTCTTTGAATTGAAATTAATTATATTCATCTACCTTCATACATTAATACAAGACATTATATGATTATAATGTTTGTTATTATCATATAATTTTTATTTAGGTATTATGTAGGTGCAGTTAATGTATAGTGTTACCTGATATATACTAATAAGCAGTAATACAATAAAAAGAGAGAAGAATGTCAGCTGTTCTCCAAGAAGTTACTGATTTCTTGGATGGCTAGAAGAACATCGATTCAGTTCCCAAAAATCTGTAAGAACAATTTTTGAGGATCTGTATTTTCCATTGTTATTCTCAAAGGGCTGTCATCATGACTATTTTGCTTTTCAGGTAAAGACTCCAACAGCAGGACTGTGGTACAGCAGCCTGTGTCTGACACATTGCAGCCAGGAGACTCTGTGAGCCTGCAGTGTACGATAGAGACTGGGAGCTGTGCAGGAGAACACAGTGTTTACTGGTTCAGACATGGATCAGGAGAATCCCTTCCTGGAGTCATTTACAGCCATGGAAACAGCAGTGATGAGTGTGAGAAGAGCCCTGAGGCTGGATCTCCTACACGGAGCTGCGTCTACAGCCTCCCCAAGGGGAACCTCAGCCTCTCCGATGCTGGGACTTACTACTGCGCTGTGGCCATGTGTGGGGAGATGCTGTTTGGGAACGGCACATAGCTGGATATAGATGGTAACACCCAGTGTGGGGAGATGCTGTTTGGGAACGGCACACAGCTGGATATAGATGGTAGCACCCAGTGTGGAGAGTATATCTGCTTCAAAGTTTTATTTAGCTTATTCTGCTATTAAGACATTTATTTCTTTTTTTAATGTAATGAATTTTCTAATTTAAGTGCTTAAATTAAATTACACAGATGTTAATTTAATAATTATCCATCCATCCATCCATTTCCAAACCGCTTATCCTATTGGGTCGCGGGGGGTCCGGAGCCTAATTTAATAATTATTTCAAATATTAATATCCATCCATCCATCCATTTTCCAAACCGCTTATCCTATTGGGTCGCGGGGGGTCCGGAGCCTAATTTAATAATTATTTCAAATATTAATATAAATTGTTAAAATGCAAAATACTAGAAGTTCATGTTAAAAATGGACTATTTACAAAACAACTGCTGTAATGTGTTATCGATTTGATCTTTAACTAATGTAATGTAAGCAAATGGGAAATGTGTCTCTATATCATTATGCTGAAATCTATCTCTTTGTTACAGGCTTTCAGAAGCTGCTGGATCCTCTTCACTCTGGCTTGCTGATAGTTTTATCTTGCAGCATTATTCTGAACGTTGCTCTCATTTGTATAAGATGTAAACTGACCTGTACACACTGTGCAGGTACGCTGCCCGGCTTTATGCACTCAGAAGGACAAAATGTAGATTTTAACAAATTATAGAAATATAAAATTGTTTTATGATAGATAACATTTTCATATTAAAACCACTCTTGCAGGTAATACAGTTTTAAAATCCATTATTAAATCTCACCTTATTTATATAAACCTTTTTGTACTGTAAGATTTACATTTTTGTATTATATCTTTCATATTTTGCAAAATCTATTGAAATATACATGTTGCAATAAGTTGCATATCAATAACTTTTATTACCAAGATCTCCTTTATAGCAATTTTATTATATATGATATATGAGAACAAATGACACGTATCCAAACATGCACACTTAAATTGACAGAAGTCATTTTTACTTTCATTTTTGAGACAAAAAGGATGTTGATTGCTTGAAAATTCGGAATGTTATCTGACCACGGTATGATACCGTGCGAAATTAAATAATATATTGATGTGTTATATATTTTAAACAGATGAAAAGAACAGTGATATATCAAAAGTGGAATGGTCACGCAAGCAAGTATGTAATAAATATTTCAAATTACAAATCGTCAGTAAAACAAATGAACCTCAGACTGATTTCCATCCTGGGATCAGCATTTTAAGTGCTATTTGTGAAAATAGGTAATAGCAAACCGATTTGATCCATCCAATTCTGCCATCTTTGTCTCCACAGTGCCATGACGAGGACACACTGAATTACGCTGCCCTGAACCTTAAGAAGCCAAAACCCAGGAGACAGAAGAAAGACGGGAATAATGACACTCTGTATTCTGACCTCCGCTACAGAGATTATGAATAAAGATGCTTCTCATTCATGTCAGTCACACAGAGTGTTCAGGGTGTAGCTTTAATAATGTTCAGAGGAGGGCAGGGGAGCCAGTGCTTCTGAGACTGAATCACGGGATTTTACGGAGCACCGGTGCTGAGTTTGGTGTCAGTGTGTTTGGGGCGCATTTTTACTGGAAGTGCAAATGTTCAAGCCAGACTGGGGGCTGAGGGAGGGGGAGAGGGGAGCCACAGAGATTATTTCTTCATGGCATGGGGGGGAATAAGCGGCTTTAATGTTGTGGAAAGGCTGAGTTGCTGCAATCAGTTCTTTGATGTCACACATGCTTACTTGTCTCCCTTGTGTACCATGCTGAATGGTTTGGGGCAAACGCACAGGGACTGAGTCGATTATATTAAACAGATGAAAGAAACTGAATGAAAATTTCAAGTGTTCTTAAATTACGTTTTTCATTTAATTGTGTGTTCTGGATGTATTTTTGAGTATATACATGTACCTGTATATGTACCTGTATATATACCTGTGTCGTTAATAACGATGTGGATAATTAAGAAAGAGGAGTTTTGTTTCTTGCTCCCTGTCTTGTTACTTGGCTCACAAACATACACACACATAGACACACACACAAACATACACAGACACACAAACACACACACACATAGACACACACACACACAAACACACATGCACACATGCACACACACACACTGCTACGGCTCTGTAAGAACACTACCATGCTCTTTTGTGTGAGTGGGGTGGGGGGTGTTAAATAAGATGAAAATGACAATGGCTGTACTTTTGTTATGTCAGTTGTGTTTCTATAGTCATTGTATCATATTCCACAAGCTTTTTATTCTACAAGATGTACAAGCCAGTCAGTGTATTCAGTGGGGTGTTCAGGAGTCATTAGGTTCTGAAAAATGTCTTGCATTTAAAACATAATGTACTTTTGAATACTTAAGTATTTTTAGATGCAAATACTCCAGTACTTTAACTGAAGTAAAAAATTAACTGAAAAACTTTGAGTATTATTTGACGAGGAGTATCTATACTTAACTCAAGTAGTGAAGTTGTGTACTTTGTCCACCTCTGTCCAAAAGTCCAAAAGTGACATACAGCTGTAAGCTGTTTGGGTTTGTTTGTCTGCTGAGTGCTTCTCTGCAGTGCTGCAGATGTTTCCACTGGTTAGATGCAGCTCAGGAAGACTGACCACTGACTGCACTGTGCTGGACTCACTTTGCAAAGAGTAAAAACCACACAGACAGAACAATATCTGCTTCTGTGTAAGACCCTGTTTCCTCTCTACCTCTCCCAGGTCACGCTTTCAAGTATTCAGCCTAAGTTATTTTATCCAAACAAGCCACCATTATTATTCATGCAGCTGGACATTTGACTGGAGCACATGATTGCTACATATCACTACTGTACATGGAACGGAATGTACAGTTTTCACAACAGAACTTTAGAAAAGCAAATTCTGCATCAGTCCACATCTCTAACCACCACACATCCTAGGGCTCCCATTTATAATGGTACATTTTTGTTTTATTCACATTCTTTTTCATCACACAGATAACACCATCCATTAATCTTACAGCATGTATCCTGGTCAGGGTGATGGGGACGACACCACCTATATCGAGTGTGATTTAAGGCCAAGACCTTAAAAGGGAGAGTCAAGACTGAGGCTTGTTACAAGAGCAGTGGGGCACAAAACAACAAACAACATCATTATGAATGTAAAAGAAATGGATGTATATATAAATATAGGGGTAATAATAGAAACAAAAAATAAGAATATATTACATACAGAGGAATATTATAGGAATATTAAAATTAACTTATACACAATCCTTAACTTATACACAATCCTATTGCATGTAACATTATTGCTCATGTGCCAGATATTAGCCTCCCAAAGGAAGCTGCCACACAGGGCATAATGCACTGGCTCAATGCAACACTGCACATCAGTGAATAAGGAGGAACAATATTGCAGATCAGCAGCAGATAGAAACTGTAATCAGAAGACAGTGAACAGGGGAAAAGTTCAATGAGCAGAGTGCTGATTATAAAGCCTGACTGCTGTGGGGCCCAATGACCTGCGGTACCGTTCTGTCACACGCCGGGTGTCTGAGTCTCGTTACTGAAGGAGCTGCCCTTACGGGCCTCCATAGTCTGCTGGGGGGGTGGAGAGGTGTCACATAAAATTGATGACAGCCTTGTTATCAGCCTGCTCTCATCCATCTACTCTACAGTGCCAAGGGACGCTCCTCCCTGATGATGAGAGGAGTCTAAGCATGTGGACATTTGGGATAATGTGAGTTCAGAACTGGATGGTCAGCTGTACGACTTCCAGTCTGTAGGCAGACTCATCACCTTCAGTTATGATGGCAAACACAGTAGTATCACCTGCAAAATTCAGGATCTTCACTGGAGCAGCAGTGATTTGTGTAGAAATTGAAGAGAAGAGGGAGAGCACAGAGCCTGGAGGAGCTCAGTGCTGAGGGTCAGCGTGTCTGATGTGTGCTGTAAGCATACAGATGTCCTGCATTTGTGGAACATTTTGTTTGTGCTGCTGTTTATATGTGTTGTTGACGCTGCAGTCAGTAATTTTCCACTAGCAGTCTCACCTCTGCATTTTACAGGAAGACTGACCGACTGAGAGCAGGGTGTTTGTGTCTGCTCTGCTCAGTGAGCGAAAACCACACAACCATCAGGTCCTCAGCTCAGGCCCACTGCTTCACTAGAAAAACCACAAAGGGTATTTTTATCTAAAAGTGGGTGAGCAAGTGGATGTTATTGACAGCATGAATTTGTCTACTAACATTTTAAATTCAAACCTAAAAAGCAGTATGTCCCAGGATGTCAGTAATTACATTTAGTCAGTATGAACAATTTGGGTGCAATAATATAGAATAATGTAGATTTTGCATAATTCAGTTAATACCAGTAAGATACCGATCATTAACACTATAAGGTCATGTTGCTGAATCTCATTGTTAAAGTTAATGAATCTACGCATTTTGTATACACACAAGACTGTGCTTAGTTCATCTTTCAGTCAAAATCACACAGTGAGGCAAATCTGACCATCTTAATTGTTTTTGCTTGTGTGGAATGGCATCCCATGCAGGCCTGTGCTCTGTGCTTCCTGGGACAGGTCCCACCCTCTCCAGACCCCGATGAGAATTAGTAGTCGCTGGATAAAAGATTGACAAAAGATAAAAATACAAAAGTCTTCTTGCTGTCTAACCTCTGATTACTGCATGACATTTCTGATTTCTGATAACTGATAAGTAGAAAATATGTTTAGTCTCTTGCTTGGTGGTAAGAAAAAAGGAGAACCACAAAGAGCACAGTCATTTTCAAGGTTATTTCTCACTGGTCAGTGTGAAAGGCTGCGTCATTAATATAACGCCGGGGCTCAGCACAGTGACTGCACCTGCGCTGCACTGTAGAACACAAGCCAGGCTGCAGACCATCAGCCCTGAAAGTTAAAACAGGACTCGTATGTGTGTCATGTGGTGTTTAATAAAAAATTTACAGGACAGAACATAGTGGATTCAGTTTCCTTTGCTCTTACACTCCAGTCCAAAGTGTGGCCACGACTGCTGTCAATGCATCTGTCTCTTTTTTCACCTTAATTTTTCACCTGTGTTATTCACCTTAATATCAAAAGGCTCCAAAGCAGTACAGTAATGCAGAACAAAATATTGTAACTAACAAGGAAGTGGGGAGGTAATGGACAGAAGTGTTGGTTTTTGGTAACTCCACTCCTCTGACCTCCACTGTAATTTTAGGTTCCTTGGAACATATTGTAAACCAGTCATCACACATCACACACATAAAGTCGACAACCAACCTTAAGTTTGGACACTCAGATAAGGTTAGTTGTCAAGTCAAGCTTTTTACAATTGAGGCAGTTGGCCAAAATAAAGCCATTCTTTCTAGGCAGCACTTTGAGACAGTAATCCACTCTTTTGTCACTACTAGTTTGGACCACTGTAACGCCCTCTATGTTGGGGTTAGAGGCTCCACTATTGTTCACCTCCAGAAGGTTCAAAATGCTGCCGCACATGGAAATATGAGCATGTCTCCCCCATTTTAGCCTCACTCCACTGGCTGCCCGTACATTTTAGGATTCATTTAAAATTCTGTTATTTGCTTTTAAAGCCCTCAGTGGTCTTGCTCCATCTGACCTCTGTGAGCTGCTTCACCCTTACACCCCCCACCCGCTCTCTCAGGTCAGCTGATCAGCTGTTCCTGACGGTTCCTAAGACTCAGCGTGAGCTTAGAGGGGATCGAGCCTTTGCAGTCGCAGCTCCTAAAATGTGGAATGACTTGCCTTTTCACATTAGAGAGGAATCCCCTCTGTCCGTTTTTAAATCTCTTCTAATCTCTTCTCCTTCACCTTTGACACATTGTGAGATGTTAATTTTAATAGTAAATCTTATTTTAATCTTAGCCTTTTCTTTATTAATTAATTGATTTTTTTAAATTTTTATTAATGGCCTTTTACTCACATTGAATGTTTTGGTTTTTATTAAATTTCTTTTACTTCGTTTTTAAGTGTGTGAATGTTTTTATTTATTCCTTTGTGCAGCACTTTGGTCCATAAGGTTGTTTAAAGTGCTTTTCAAATAAAGAGCTGGATTGGATTACATTGGAAGATGGCTCAACAAATCTCTTTCACAGAATGTAAAATTCGACAGAGGGCGCAAGGTGACATTCTGTCAGGGGCCCAGAATTTTTAGCTACACCTCTGTGTTACTGTGTTTTTTTTGTTCTAGCCATGTTGCTATATCGCCACCTGGTGGTGAAAAGATCAGACAAAAATATGTACACATGTTACCAACAGTTTGAAATTGAAGTGCAGAGTTAACAGGTTTAATTAATCGTCCCCACGGATGCCAGTCATGAAATTTGAGAATTGCAAATTAAAACACAGGAAAAAATCAGGAACACTACAAGATAAAATATTTAGCAAACACTCAATGTGCATCCAGGGTGACAAGGGACAACTGGAGGATGATATGACAATCTGACAGTGACATTCACAGCACTTTATATGTTGCCAAAAACAGAAAAGGGGATTAAAATCAAGAATCAGAAATCATGTATGAGGGTGGGGCTGCTTGGTGGTGCAGTGATTAGCACTGTTACCTCCCACCACTGGGACTCAGGTTCGAGTCTCCGCCTGGGTCACATGTGTGGGGAGTTTGCATGTTCTCTCTTGCTAAATTGGCCGTAGGAGTGCATGTGTGTGTGAATGGTGTGTGAATGTGCCTTGCAATGAGCTGCCCCCCCGTCCTGGGTTGTTCCCTGCCTCGTGCACAGATCCTGCCAGGATAGGCTCTGGACCCCCCGCGACCCAGTAGCATAAGCGGTTTAGACAATGGATGGATGTATGAGGGTGAGTCACAATGACGACAGCTGCTCTGTTGACTTGGTCCCAGGAGTCGTCAGCGTTGGTCTGCCGGGGCCCCCGTCCTGTCTGTGGAAGCACCCGTCTTGTTGGCTGTTCTCTCTGCCTGGGCCCCCTCTCCTGCTGCCTCACGTTTGGGTTGAAGTGGCTCCCCAGTGCTTCTGTAAAGCTCTTTGTGTATCTTAGAAAAGGGCTGTATAAATGTAACATTCATTCATTTATTCAAGGTCCCAGCCAGAAGAGTGCAGTACTACACTGTCCCCCACAGCCTGAATCAGCTGGATGTTATAGGATTAAGACACTTCCTGCATTAGGCCATTTACCCTCAGTGTATTTCCATACCCTGACAGGATGGATGACAATACTATGGCCCTAATTTTCAATACACAGTTTTCACAGGAGTCTCACCCTCATCCACATTCTCTGCATTCCTTATCTCATGCTTCTTTGCCACCCGCATCTCCTCTGCCTGCTTTGTCTCATTTTCCCACAATTGAAACACCGTCCAATTTGTCTCTGTTTTAGTTCTACCACATTAGTCCCTGAGCAACCAGTCTGATCCCGTTCCTCTAATTTCAGACGCATCTGGCTTATCTGATTGGGACTGAAGCTGCTGTTACTAGGAAAACCACATTCGTCCCACTGGGGCAGGTCTGACACCGCGTCCTTCCCATATGTCTCCCATAATTGTTGTACAGAATTTCAGCTGGAGTTCTTTCCCAGAAGCAAGTAATTTCACTTTAGCACCTGTTCAGTAAAAGTCAAGTAGGTCTTTAATGTTATTTTTAACTTTACACAGTTGAGTATAGTACAGTTACAAAAGAAACTGTTTCCCTCGGACCAAGGTGCTACTTAAATTAACAGAAGACTAACACATACCAACCTAGCAACATACTGTATGGTGCATAATGAGCAAAAACTGTGCAAACATTGCAGGACAGTGCAAAAAGAGAGGACAACTGACACCAACGAGCACAAACAGCACAGTAAACCCAGTACTGAGAAGGCGCAGTTTGGTTGTCCAATGAGGGTAGCAATAAAAATAAATAAAAGTAACTGTAAACATGGCGACAATAAGATAAAAAATAGTAGTTAAATAATAAAGTGTGTTAATGAGTGTATGTGTGTGTGGTATCAGATTAGTCCCTGAGAGTTCAGTAGTCTGACGGCATGGGGGATAAAGCTGTTTGAGTCTGGCTGTAAAGGCCCGAATGCTCCGGGACCTATTTCCAGAAGGCAGGAGGGTGAAACGATAATGTGAGGGGTGGGTGGGGTCATCCACAATGGTGGTGGCTTTGCGGATGCAGTGTGTGGTGTGAATATCTGTGATGGAGGGGAGAGATATGTTAGGGTTATCTTCTTCTGAAGATGCGCTGGAAACAAACCAGTCTCTGAACACAGAACAACGCAGACAGCTGTGATGACGTTTTACTTGCTGCAAGGTGTAGGGAATCCACTTGCAGAGTCTCCGCAGTTTCAGCAAAATGATGGTTTATTGAACAGCAAAAATAATACAATGTAATACAGTGTAGAGACACACCGGGTACTGAAAGGCAGCTCAGATACAAATTGAAGACAGTTCTTCACCCCCCTTTATACCCAAAAAGGCCCTCCCCACCAAGGTGTTGTGTGTAGGTGTTGTGAGTGAATTTACATATAAAGAGTGACCCCCTGGAGTGTGAGGATCCTGAGACAGGGACGGGACAGGACAGGGTGGAGACTTTTATGATCATTGTAATTCAATTCTTATCACCTTATCTTATCCTTATCACCATAGTGGTGCCAACTGGAACCCCCATTCTCTCCCTGGCTTCCCCCATGATCATAAATTCCTAACATTGTCTGCATTCAAATGATCAACCAAGAACCTTGGGACATTTTTACCACTTTTCCTTACAAAGGGAAGCCCGGTCCTGACCTCGAGGTGTCAGCCTCTCAGTCGAACTCAGCCAACTTCGAAAGAGTAACTCCCCTCGCAGTGTCTTTTATTGAGGTACACAAACAGGATATGCAACTGACATTGAACATTGTTTGTCACCATATATGGGGTGGAAATATTCAAGCGACAGTTCTTGAGACGTGTTATTGCTCAATTAAGATCAAGCTGCGGCAGGGTGTTGTTTCTAAGCGTCTAGCAAAATGATGATAAAAAAAGTACATATTTCTCTAACACGATACTCCCAATGATTTTCTCACCTGTCATCACTATCTGTTGTAGGGACTTGTGATCTGAGGCGACACAGTTCTCAAAGCAGACCGTGATGCAGCTGCTCAGGGTGCTTTCAACAGTTCCCCAATAGAGTGTGAGAATGGGAGATGGGCTTTTCTGAGCTTCCGTGGAGAGTAGAGGTGCTGCTGTGCTTTCCTTACTATGGAGCTGATGTTGAAGGACCTGGTGAGATTCTCCGCCAGATGGACAACAAGGAATCTGGTACTCTCTACGATCTCCACAGATGAGCCATCGATGTGCAGCAGAGAGTGGTCACTCTGTGTTTTGTGTTCTTCTAACGTCAACAACCATCTCTTTGGTCAACATTCAGAGACAGGTTGTTGGCTCTGCAGCAGTCCGATAGTCATCACACTTCCTCTTTGTATGCTGAGTCACCGTTTTTATTGATGAGACCCACAACAGTCTTGTCATCTGCCTGATGTTGATGATGGAATTCGAAATGTGCATTGCTGCTCAGTTGTGAGTCATCGGAGTTAACAGCAGTGGGCTGAGCATAAAGTCCTGGGTTCCTGCTACAGCGTCTGAGCAGTTGCCTTCGTCGCCCATAGCTCCTGCGCAGCCCGAGCAGCCGCCTCCGCTGCCCCCTGCGGCCCCAGAGCCCGAGCAGCCGCCGCCTGCTTTGCCCGTAGCTCCTGAGCAGCCGCCTCCGCTGCCCCCTGCGGCCCCAGAGCCCACGCCCGAGGCGCTCCCTCCGCCTCAAATGACTGTGCCCCCTGGGGCTCTTGTTCCTGGCCCCACTCCTGTCCCTGACCCAGCTCCAGACTTTCCTGCCCTAGTCCCCGAGGAGGTCCCGGACAGTCTGACCACCGTGTGTGCCACGCCCCCTGATTATCCACGTGTGCTTCCCTGATCGTACCCAGCTGTGTCCGATTATTTTCAATCAGTCCTGTCTATTTGAGTTCATGTCTTACTAGAGTTCAGTGTCCGTCATTGAAGTCCGTCTGCGTGAGATGTTTCCTGCACCCCGTGTTCCTAATAAATCCCCGTATCCTGCCTGCCTTGCCTGTTTCCTGCCCGTCCGCCGCTCCCGTTAAATGGCGATCGTGACACAAGGCACACGCACATCAAGTACCAATGCAGCAAATACAGATGAACAATTTAGGAGGAATACTAGTCAAAGGAAGGAAGAAAAGCAGCCCACCCTATCTCATGGTCACGGACACAAACATCAGGGAGTGTTATGAAGAAGACATCACACTTAACACCATTGGTTTTATGCAGTGAATTACACCAGAGAGAGTTTTTACATTCTAGCTGTGTTACGTAACATTCCTCAGCCTTCAGGTTTTTTCCACACAATGCACGACATGCAGGGGTGCCAAACAAAACAGCGGAACTGCAGTGTAGCCAATTATTTGTTTCAGTAGTTTTAAGAAAACTAGAACATAAAATGTTTGTTTTACTTAGTCCACAAAAGAGTTTTTACCTATCTTAGTGTATTTTACATCACATACACTCTCGGTCCGTTGTGGAGTCCATCCCACTGTAGTTGGAGAATGCTGCCATCAGTCGCTTGGTGTAGCACTCGCAGGATTTACCAGGCTCCTGTTTAAACTGATGCATCATGCCCCAGTCCATGCGCAGGAGGACCAGTCTCTGAAGGGCTGTCGCATGGTGAGGCCTGTTCTGCCTGGGGTCCAGCAGGTCACTGGCAATGTCCTTCAACTCACAGTGGGCTTGCGTTCATAGTGGGGTACCGCAGGGTTCGATTTTAGGACCACTATTGTTCCTAATTTACATAAATGATATGGATACCAATATATACAGTAAACTGGTGAAATTTGCAGATGACACCAAGGTGGGTGGTGTAGCAGATACTGAATTAGTGGCTCAGCAGCTACAGCGGGATCTTGATTTAATTAGTGACTGGGCCGATACCTGGCAGATGAAATTTAACGTCGATAAATATAAGGTACTCCATCTAGGGAGCAGAAATATAAAGTACAGGTATTTCATGGGTGTCACTGAAATAAAGGTAGCTGATCATGAGAAAGACCTTGGTGTGTATGTTGATGCTTCCATGTCCCATTCTCGCCAGTGTGGGGAAGCAATAAAAAAGGCCAATAGGATGTTGGGGTATATCTCCAGGTGTGTGGAGTTTAAGTCAAGGGAGGTAATGCTAAGATTATACAATTCCTTGGTGAGACCTCACCTAGAATATTGTGTGCAGGTTTGGTCACCATATCTTAAAAAGGACATTGTGGCCTTAGAAAAGGTGCAGCGTAGGGCCACAAAAATGATTCCTGGTCTTAGAGGAATGTCATACGAGGAACGGTTACTTGAGCTAAATCTGTTCAGTCTCAAGCAAAGGAGATTGAGGGGGGACATGATCCAGGTATATAAGATTCTAACAGGTTTGGATGCTGTTCAACCAAATAGTTACTTCAGCATTAGTTTAAATACACGAACTCGTGGCCATAGGTGGAAATTAGCGGGAGAACATTTCAAGCTGGATTTAAGGAAGCACTTCTTTACGCAGCGTGTAGAGTATGGAATAGTCTTCCTGATAATGTAGTGCAAGCTGAATCCTTGGGTTCCTTTAAATCAGAGCTAGATAAGATTTTAACGACTCTGAGCTATTAGTTTAGTTCTCCCCAAGCGAGCTTGATGGGCCGAATGGCCTCGTCTCGTTTGTATAGTTCTTATGTTCTTATGTTCAACTCCTTCATCTACAGTGTCAGATGAGCAAACCTTATCTCCCCCTTGAGGATTTGGACATACCAACATAGGGGCAAGAATTTCTGCTACCTCGTCCTGCTGCCTGAGTGTTTCGCCACGGCACTTCTTCACCGAGAAGGAGGTAGAGTCGGGTGCTGAATGGTTATGATCCTCGTCTGCAGGGGGGAGAGGGGAAGGGGCAGGGGAACCACTGGCTACTCCTCCCTCGGTGGCATAAGGAGGAAGCTGCTGTTTGGGCAGCAATGCTTGGGCAGGAGCCACACAGTTTATTTCTGGGTATCTAATTAGCGGACACCATTAGGTCCCTTCAGGGGCTCCACAGACAAACTCATTGACAAAATAGAATTGTCACAGAAAAATTCTTTGTCACATGCTCAGTCGACATGGACTGTGTGCTATTTACATATTTTTGGCACAAACGAAATCTCATATGCATATCGATGTATCTTTCGCACAAGTGGACCTCCATCACTTTAAAGAGGGTAAACTCTGATCAGGAAATTTACGACGTCAGAATAAACGGATTTTTTAACAGAAGTAACTGACATGCCCTAATAAGGAAATGCATACAATCAGAATACAATATCTGTGGTTTTTAACAGTGGTAACAATCTGATAATGAAAGGAATCAGATCAACATTTCTATAGCATGTAACAGAGCTTGCTCCCCTCCAGAACTCATTGTTCCAGTAGTTATCTGAAATCATCTGCAGGAGCTATTCTTTTATTTGTATATTAAGCATAATTATTCATGAATATTATTGATTATGTTTATTTGTTTAATGTTTTTATTTATTCGTATTTATTGTTTATAATATAATGTTATATAGTATTGCAACACTTGAAACGAGAGGTACTTGCCTGCCTTAGTGATATTTACTATTGTCTAAGTGTATTCCCACCTGTAGGAGGCAGCAATGGTTGTTATTAAAGGTGCTGAGATTACGCGGCTCAGGGCTGAAGGTGCAAAGTGAAACAGTCATTGACCGTATTTGCCATGTGTGATGGTGTCTGCATATCGGCCCTTTTGCGCCAAACAAACCAGTTCAAAGTACTGTGTGTTAAAATATCATATGAATAAATCCTCTCAAGAACTAAACTCAATATCGTATCCTCATCATTCAACGCGTCTGACTTTTGCACCTCTTACCACAAGGCAGTGGATTACATGGGGAAATTACAAACAAGGAGAATTTAATCTGTTTTTCCTCTACATTGTCGTTATTCAGAATATTACAGACTATGAACAAAAACGGACAATGTAAGAAAATAAAAAAATGTGTATGACAGAAAGCTAGAGTATTTTTGCAATGGTGAGCACTAGCTGGTTTATGTACTAGCTCACACTCAAGAAACAGCATAAATGCTACTCATACACAGTTGGGGGGCAGGGGTCAGTCCTTGTGCCTGTAATGAGGTCACCAGTTGAAACTAACCCAGCCTCAGCACGTCTGTGGGTCCTTGAGCAAGGCCCTTAACCCCCAGCTCCCTGGGCGCCCCAACAGGTAGCTGCACTTCGCGGACAACTTACTCCACAAAGAGTAAGTTGAGGGAGACATAAAAAACACAATTTCCCCACGGGGATTAATAAAGTCCATCCATCTATGGAATATTATTTAGCACTATATAACGCAGAATATAAGAATTACGATTTTATAAAAAGTATGCCAAATATCCATGATATAATCATTACAATGTAAACATTATAATGTAATCAACACAATGGAACCAACTGAGTATGTATTTGCACCTTTTGTTAGTCTGAGTTTCTGTTAGCTACTTTGTTAGTCCTGAATCTATGAATATTCACATTTTTATCGCGTATATTTTATCACTATGTAAAAGGACAAATATATTATCAACCTTTTAGTGAGACAATGTGTAAACGGCTGAAACTACCAAGGTTTACTACTGAAGGAAGGGATTCACCTGAGTTCACCAAAAGTTCATGGCTGAGTATTTTTAAAAAACCAAGTGGAGCTGCTCGCGCCACTATTATGTTCAACCGAGAGGCCAAACGGTAAAAGAAATGACTGTCAAACTTATCACCTAGGGGTAAATATAAATCTATACAAATATCACCTGCATGCACATTACTTCTTTTACAATAACCAACTCCTGATCCATACTGTTAGTCGTGAAAAAAATAACTATTGTGTACATAGAGGCCCTGTGTAAAAAGATAACTGCCAAGGAAAAGATCAAAAACATTTATTTCAAGGATTCAAAGTTTTTATGGTCATGTACAGTGTACAGTGCAGTTCTTATTTGATTAACTTGAATGTCTTCACAGACAAGACGATTAAACAAATAAAGCAGCGCAACATTACAGTAACTAACAACAAACAAAGCTCACGAGTACTATTACAATATTCATATCATTTATTTAAATTTAATTTTACCAAGTAAATTAATTGAAAAGCAGTTACCGCTTTACCTGCTTCTCGGGAGAAATAGCAGATATACAAACGTCATGTATGTAACTAAAATCTTAAGCCAATAAGGGCAAAGTTGTGTCGTAATGGAGGCGGATCCAGCCTGTGCAGCCTGCTAAGAGGTGCTGCCTGATGTGTCTTGCTCTCGCGGAGTTTTGGTACCATGTGACATGGTGACGTAATGCAACGGGCGATAAAAAATATAACCATGATGCATTGCGTCAGGACCAGAATGCATTGCTTTAAGCTAGCGCTGTATGTGGGTGCATGAAGTGGAAAGCACCCAATAATAAACATAACATTTTTTTAAAAATGTTTTCTTCACCGGTGCAGTGAATTTAAATAAAGAGCTATGATGGTGCTGCAAATGGCTTTGCATAGTAGTTAGTAGTAGCATTAGCCGCTGTGTGCGGCATTAGCTTTCTACAGTCCTTACAGATGGTTCGTGTTTTGTCTGTCTCCCTTTCGCCATTTATATTTTCCGCCGGGCACCCGAAATGCTGACACACAAAAGATTCAAAAGTGTCTGGGGTATCTACTATAGTAATTTAGTCAGATGCCGACATATTTACAGCAGCTCATTTGCAGCGCATTCGTGAAACGGCTTTTCGCTCCAACGAGAAATCTCGTCATGTTGTAATATCGCGAGATCTCGTGACACGCGTTTCACTCCCACTTCTTAGTAACAGTCATGATTTGATAAAGTGACAACCTGCGTAATAATTGGTAATACATAGAGTTTGCTATTGTTCAGGCTAGCAGACTGTTATGGCTTGAGGTTAATGGTGCCTGTTACTTGTGAATTTTCACATTTGCAGGGATCTTCTGCCTCGTGAACGTGAAACGGGTAATTATGCTAAAAGAAGAAAAAAGCAGAACTGCAATGTGTGTAAGGCTGGTGCTGATTTTTCAGTCTGAACACAGTAAAATTTATACAAATTACCTGTATTCAAACTTGTATTCTTTATATAGTTTGGTTAATTACTATTTAAAAGTTTTATCTGCGCTCCATTGTATAACTTATATTGGAGACTTGTATGTACTTTTCGATTGGAAATGGTTAGCTGTATACAGGGGCGCCGCTAAGGGGGGGAAAGTTGGGACAATTCTAAGGGCCCACGCCCTTTAGGGGCCCCCAGAGATCTGAATGGGTGTGATAGGGGGGCCCAACCTCATATTTTGTCATAGGGCCCAAAATTGCTAGCGGCGCCCCTGGCTGTATATACTTTGAATATTTTTATGATTAATTTCTTTGTTTATTTAATTTGGCAACAGATCTGCACTTTTAGCAGTATTGCTGTCAATTTTTGTGAAAGTTGTTACTAAATAAAACAAAAGAAGCAGACTTGTGTAAATCCTATATTGGTCGTGTATTCTTCCTGTAGCGTAGTGACAGCTTTTTGTACGGAAGCCGTGAACGGCTGTGCTTGCAAATATATTTTCTTCTGAATAATTAGAAGGATAAGCATATTTTGTCGCCGCCGCGAGATAGTCATGCCATACACAGCTCTGCTCGTTTTTGTACTGTAACCGTGTTACTTAATTTGCGAATCCATGAATTTAACGTTGACATTAAGTCAACATTGACATTGACAACGTTGACATTAAGTGTTGCACCTATCTAGTGTTTTACCGTGAAGGGCATGTTATATCTTGTCTCTAAGTCGCACTATGGTCCAGGGGAATGCTATGTCATATTAGAACATGTGTCGATGATGTGGCAATATAAATATTTTAGAATACTGTCAGTTTTAGTTTCAGAAATCCATCATTTGAGAAAAAAGGCCAGTCACGACAAATATATATGGAATATAACAACAGAGGTTAGCTGTATTTGTTTAAGTGTAAAGATGCACATAGAAACATGCATGAGCTCATCTGAGAATAAACTGAATGCAATGAAGATTTGTGACTCCTGCTGGAAAATGCGAATAGTGGCAGGGTCTTCAAGCAGTACATTTGTCTGAGAGTCAGTTAATATTAGGAAAGGCACCGTTTTTTTTTCAATGGCGCTAATTATCAAGAAGGAAATGGAGTACCCCAGTACCTGGTTTACGGGCACTGGAAGCTCCAGTATCAGTCAGACTTTCATGTAAGTATATGTGTGTTTAATGACTTGTGCATGTTTCATCTTTACCAGGGGCAGAGGGGAAACTCAATAAATAGCCTTCTCTCACACTTCCAGGCCTGCAGAACTGAGCATGTCCCCTGGTTTTGTGCATATGTCTGTAGGCTTTGAGTTTTTCCTATGGGGGCTTCAATTTCCTCCCAGAGTACAAATACGTGCAGATCAGTTGCATTGGGGAGTCCATACTGTGATGCTGAGTGGGTGTAGGAGGAGATTGAGAGATGAAACTCCGGATGATTTACTCCCTCGGCTAACTAACCAGAACAGGATCGTACCAATACCAAAATGATAAGTTTATAAATGTTTTTCACTACCCTGATTCATTCAGTTATTTCTGTTTGTTAATTCCATCCCCCAAGCAAATACATAAATAAACAAACAAATATTCAGGGGGAATGTGTCATAGGTGATAGAATCAGTGGATGAATCTAAAGAAAAAAAGTAATGATTTCTTTCTCTCCAAAACACAATGCACAAAACTCTTAAGTTAGGTAAGACATTGAAATTTTATGACAGTAGCATGATGCAGAGGAACAACAGAAGGAAAAATCTAACTAAACCTGAGTCAACTAGGACTAATTACACTAAATTAAGTGGAACACACAAAATACCTAAAACAACTTAATAAACAAGCAAGAAATATTACATTTGATTAACTATACTGATGCCTGAGGGAAGTTCTTGTGCATAATGCAGCAAGTATATACAGCTGCAGAGACACTACACATAGTGCAAATAAATTAAAAAGTATACAGTACACACACTGATTCCTGAAAAATCTAAATACCATGGAATACTAATGAAATACTGATGATGATGATAATAATAGAAATAATAATGAATTAGTTTAGGGTATTATGCAATTGACATGTACAATTAAAAAAGAAATTGCACCAGACATTTCCTGTGGCAAAGAAGGGTTGCTTTGTGCCACATTACTCAAGTCAATTCACTTTATTTTGTATAGTACATTTTCATAGCCTTACATTGTCTCAAAGCACTTTACTTTGTCCCTGCCCAATTGTCCCAGTGAGCAAGATCTAGCCTGAAAAATTAGAAAGCGACATTGGCAAGGATAAACTCAGTCATAGTAAGAAACCTTTGGAGGAACCAGAGTGAAAGGGGGAGCCCATCCTCCACAGGTCAGAAGTCACGTTAACAAAGTCCTGATTTATATGGTTTATATGGTTCAATTAGTTAAGTCCGGATGTAAATACAGAATAACTGGCAGCAGGGCACACAGGAAAGACGTAAACAGGCAGGAGGGCAGGCAGGAGGGTGGCACAGGCAGGACGTAATGGGCAGGAGGGCGGGCAGGCAGGGCAGCACAGGCAGCCAGAACTGTTTTGCCACTGCAGTTTGTTTTACAATTTCATCTGCATTTGTTCCCCCAAGGTATAACAGCAGCTAATTTATGAACATGCTGCTTTTCAGAAAAGAAGTTTAATTTCCAGGAGCATGACCAGTGCATACATTTAGTGTTGATGGTTCTTTGTAAAATGGATGTTCTGTACTTTTATTGATCTGTCCATCCATCCATCCATCCATCCATCCATCCATCCATCCATCCATTCATCCATTTTCTAACTACTTCTGATGAAGTTCCGGGTTATGAGGTATCCTGAAGCCCAGGCAATATGGGACAAACACACACATGCACACACATAGGGTATACCTATCCTTATGGGGCCCGCTCATTGACTTCTATTGGATAAATGCTAACGCTAACTATGACAATCTTAACCCCCACCCTGCCCTAACCATAACCATAAGTAACCAAGCAAAATAAAAGAGGTTTTGCATTTTTAGTTTTTCCACAGCAGTCACAGATTTTTATAAAATAGAGTTTTCCTGGTTTTCAGTTTCGTGGTCCCCATAAGGGAAAAAAAAAAACAGGTATTTATCACGCTATGGGGTAGGATAGGTATACCCGCTCGCACACACACACACAGACATGCACACAAATGGATAGATCACCACAGTTACTATGGATGTCGATCCTGCAATAATGAGACAGAACTATCATACTTAACAGGATCATATCCCTAGTTCTACATATGCATAATTATATTTAAAAAAGATCCCACGCACCTGCACATGAGATGTTTGAACTTCTGCCCTCTGGTAAACGTTACCGCAGTATGCATTGCAGAACAACCAGATTTAATAAGAGCTTCTAACCCCAAAGCCATCAGAATACTAAATGCTAATGAACATACGTTTATGTGAAACCCTACTCTCTCTTACTCTCTGTGCACTTTATTACCACAACTGGTATTAAGTTTACTTTTTATTTATACAGTATAGTGCAATAATATAATCACGATTTGTGTGTGAGTGTGCCCTGTGATGGGCTGCCCCCCATCCTGGATTGTTCCCTGCCTCGTGCCCATTCCACATTCCGGGATAGGTTCCGGACCACCCGCGACCCAGTAGGATAAGCAGTTTGGAAAATGGATGGATGGATATAACTAACATAAGACAGACATTACACCTAACAAACAATAAACACGAAATAAAGGAGTGGATACAAAAAAAATGTAATGCAATGACCAGATTTAACACCTGGATTATGTCCCCCCTTAGTCTCCTTTGCTCGAGGCTAAACAGATTCAGCTCAGCTAACCTCTCCTCATTAAACATTCCTCTAAGACCAGGAATCATTCTCCCAGCCAAGCAAGCCTGAGTCCGGCTTCCACTCCCCCGATCCCCAGCAATGTTAACTTGGAAGGGCGTATTCTGTATGCACAACTGAGACAACCCAGGTGGAGCTTATCGGCTGGCAAAATTGCCTTCAGGTATCACCCACCCTAGTGAGAGTCCAAGCTAGGGCCGTTCTCAGAACTCACCCTAAACGAAGTCCTGCTCAAAAGTTGTAATGACCGCCTGAGGTACCTGTCAGCCTTGCCCGTAATGAGTCAGTGGGTGTAGCCGGGCTGACACGCTTTTGGGCATCCAATTGCTGAGAACTCCCCTTCGGTTCTGACAAACTGTACGATCACAAGCAGTGACAGCAGAGCCACAGACAAGCTCAACCAACAGAGAGCGAATGGTAAGCACCCAGCACCCGAAGGGCTCAACTGATCACATCCAAACGACTTCCTGATGGGATTGTGTACGTAACTGGTTTACTGTTGTTAATAGTGGTTGAACTTCTATGCAAGTCCCCTTGTTGGGGGAGATGGAATGAATGAAAGCATAAGGTGAAATAAAACCTAAAATAAATCAAAAAGGTTAAACGGGAATCAAACCAAATGAATTGTGTTTCTTATTCAATTGTAAACATCAATTAGTTATGCAACAATAACCTAATTGGATGTTAATGTATTGTGATCAAACTGATTTAGTCTGTGAAGTTGATTCCTGCTTTCAGGCAAGAACCTGTGTGTCCAATTATGCGTGTTGTATCACCGCAGTTGACCACCAGAGACCCAACTCAGATGTTGTTAACCTACTATGGCGGACCACTAGAGGTGCAATTTCAATGGAGTGGCACTGCTATGGCTTGCCACTAGAAGCGCAATTTCAAAATTGAGTGGTAGTTCTATGCCTGACCACTAGAAGCGCAATTTCGAAATGGAGTGGTAGTTCTATGCCTGACCACCGGGGGCGCAATATCGAAATGGAGTTGTAGTTCTATGCCTGACCACTGGAGGCGCGATTTTGAAATGGAGTGGTAGTTCTATGCCTGACCACTGGAGGCGCAATTTCGAACTGGAGTGGTAGTTCTATGCCTGACCACCGGGGGCGCAATATCGAAATGGAGTGGTACTTCTATGCCTGACCACCGGGGGCGCAATATCGAAATGGAGTGGTAGTTCTATGCCTGACCACCGGGGGTGCAATTTCGAAATGGAGTGGTAGTTCTATGCCTGACCACTAGAGGCACGATTTCGAAATGGAATAGTAGTTCTATGCCTGACCACTAGAGGCGCGATTTCGAAATGGAGTAGTAGTTCTATGGCTTGTCACTAGAAGCGCAATTTCAAAATTGAGTGGTAGTTCTATGCCTGACCACTAGAAGCGCAATTTCGAAATGGAGTGGTAGTTCTATGCCTGACCACCGGGGGCGCAATATCGAAATGGAGTGGTAGTTCTATGCCTGACCACTAGAGGCGCGATTTCGAAATGGAGTAGTACTTCTATGGCTTGCCACTAGAAGCGCAATTTCAAAATTGAGTGGTAGTTCTATGCCTGACCACTAGAAGCCCAATTTCGAAATGGAGTGGTAGTTCTATGCCTGACCACCGGGGGCGCAATATCGAAATGGAGTGGTAGTTCTATGCCTGACCACTAGAGGCGCGATTTCGAAATGGAGTGGTAGTTCTATGCCTGACCACTAGAGGCGCAATTTCGAACTGGAGTGGTAGTTCTATGCCTGACCACCGGGGGCGCAATATCGAAATGGAGTGGTAGTTCTATGCCTGACCACCGGGGGCGCAATATCAAAATGGAGTGGTAGTTCTATGCCTGGCCACTAGAGGCGCAATATCGAAATTGAGTGGTAGTTCTATGCCGGGCCACTAGAGGCGCAATTTCGAAATGGAGTGGTAGTTCTATGCCTGACCACTAGAGGCACGATTTCGAAATGGAATAGTAGTTCTATGCCTGACCACTAGAGGCGCGATTTCGAAATGGAGTAGTAGTTCTATGGCTTGTCACTAGAAGCGCAATTTCAAAATTGAGTGGTAGTTCTATGCCTGACCACTAGAAGCGCAATTTCGAAATGAAGTGGTAGTTCTATGCCTGACCACCGGGGGCGCAATATCGAAATGGAGTGGTAGTTCTATGCCTGACCACTAGAGGCGCGATTTCGAAATGGAGTAGTACTTCTATGGCTTGCCACTAGAAGCGCAATTTCAAAATTGAGTGGTAGTTCTATGCCTGACCACTAGAAGCCCAATTTCGAAATGGAGTGGTAGTTCTATGCCTGACCACCGGGGGCGCAATATCGAAATGGAGTGGTAGTTCTATGCCTGACCACTAGAAGCGCGATTTCGAAATGGAGTGGTAGTTCTATGCCTGACCACTAGAGGCGCAATTTCGAACTGGAGTGGTAGTTCTATGCCTGACCACCGGGGGCGCAATATCGAAATGGAGTGGTAGTTCTATGCCTGACCACCGGGGGCGCAATATCAAAATGGAGTGGTAGTTCTATGCCTGGCCACTAGAGGCGCAATATCGAAATTGAGTGGTAGTTCTATGCCTGGCCACTAGAGGCGCAATTTCGAAATGGAGTGGTAGTTCTATGCCTGACCACTAGAGGTAACCAAAGATATAGCTAGGCGGTTGCCGACGCTAGATGAGTGACACACACATTTAATGCATGCGCATGCTGCTTGTGGCCTTCTTCTGTGCCTTGCACAGTATAAAACCCCTTAAAACAATTACTGAAGCGAGACGGCGCACGCGTTACGGCGACAGATTTAAATTGTGAGTGCACTATATCTCGTCGCAAATGGTGCTTAACCACGGCGGGTCTCAAGCACAGGAGACTCCCAATTTCTAAATGACACACACTTGGCTCACAGCGCAAAGTTGTGTTAAACTTGCTTTGTCTAAAGCAGGCACACACATACGAGTATGATCCTGATAGGTAACTAAGCTATCGGTCTTATGTCCAAGCGCAACATAATTTAGGTTAGAACCTCATAACAAGTATTCCCGTTCGCTAATAGAGAGATCTCTCCCAGGATATATAGAAACGGAGACACTCGTCCGAATTGAACCTGGAAACAAAGCGCTACATCTGAGAATCTCGTCAGACATAGGGTTAAAGTTTACTGCAGTTTAATACGAAAGAACTACAATGAAATCACCGAAAATAAAACAAAATAATATAACTACTAATAATAGAAATAAAAATAACTATAATAAGCCCATATGATCCCGCTTAAATGCCTTCAGATTGCCATGAGTGCGACTTTTGCAACCAGTTGACAGTAGCGCTTCTTCACTGCACGTTCGGTCATAAAAAGTTTAAATTGTGTGCTCAGAATAAGTTTAAACCTTGTGCCTTGTGATTATTAACCAATTTTTATGCTGAATGGTCGGCTCAAACTCAATTGCGAAACACCGTGAGTCTGTTAATGTGTGACTTAAATGGAACTCATTAATAACCAGTATCACGTAATAACCTGGGTTAGAATAGAAGGCTTGTCCAACGAGCTGCGTCACCAGGTAATGTAAACGATCGGTAGCGAAGCTCCCCTCACGGCCAATGAGAGAGAGTCTCGCGATATTTCAGGCGAATTTGAGGTTTCAGAGCGTAGATCGCACAGGCAGGGATTCTTGTGAGCACTCAATGAACGGAGGCTGAAGTTGTGTAAAAGACATGCATTTATTCCTATAACTAACATAAGACAGACATTACACCTAACAAACAATAAACACGAAATAACGGAGTGGACACAAACAATGTAATCATGAAAATGCAATGACCAGATTTAAAATGAGTAACCTTAAAAGGGAAAATACTGTTCTGCAAAGCAAGCAATTTGTGGAAATACTGTCCTAAAGTAATATAGCAGGTGAATAGGAGTTTAGGTTGTTATAAATGAAAGGAAGTTTGTTTACTTGGTTGCAGAGTGGGGGGGGGGGGGTCTTGGCAGTTGGTTGCGGAGGCTGATGAGCTGATGGGTGATGGCACTCAGGGAGGCGCGGTGTTTGCAGCGGTTGTTGGAGTGGAGCCCCTCTGATTCCCTCTCCTGGTGAAGCTTGGGCTTGGTTGCAGTTCTCTGTCCAGCTGGGTCTTCACTGATAGGCTTCAGGAGGGCTTCTTGTGGGCTTCTCTTCTCTTGGGCTGATGTTCTCTGCCTCTCTTCGTGCTGATGGTCTTTTGTTTTCTCCTCCCTTCTGTTTCTCCTCTCCTGGCTTTGTTCTGAGGTGCCAGGTTTTATAGTGTAAAGTTCGTGAATAGGAGTGACCAGGAATTCGACTCCTGGACCAATGGCTGACCATCCATTTGGCGGGCTTTCGGAAGGGGGTCTGTATCAGTCCTTTTGAGATTTATGACCAGAGTGATTTCCCTTGTATTGATGATTTTCGTTAGGCTGGTGTAACTTTTGATATATTCACTTTCGTGGTAACCACTGACCAGATTTGGAAACTGGAGTGATTTTCCATCGGTTTGATACCAAACATGCCATAGCAGCCTAGCGGTTCACACCTCATACCATCTGTAATGATTAATTAATGATTACTTATATTATGTCGTTATGTTATATTACTCACACCTTATTTTATGCCTCACAATCTATATAATTGTAAATATACTGTGTAGCTGCTGGCGCGTTCCAAACTAAATCTCATTGTACTTACAATGTCAATAAAAACATCCATCCATCCATCTAGGCAGGCCAGTGTCGCCTCCATCCTTCCTGAAGTCAGTGATTCCTTTGTCTTTGTGCTGTTTAGTGCCAAATTGTTTGCTGAACTCCAACCTATCAGTTTCTGGACCTCATCTCTGTAAGCTGACTCATAAGAACCAAAGAGATTTACAAATGAGAGGAGGCCATTCGGCCCATCAAGCTCCTTTGAGGAGAACTTAGCTAATAGCTCAAAAATCTTATCTAGCTCTGATTTAAAAGAACCCAGGGTTTTAGCTTGTGTTACAATAACAGGAAGACTATTCCATACTCTAACTACACGCTGTGTACAGAAATGCTTCATCAAATTCGTTTTAAAATGTTCTCCAGCTAATTTCCACTTATGGCCACGAGTTCTGGTATTTAAACTAACATTGAAATAGCCATTTGGCTGAACAGCATCCAGACCTGTTAGAATCTTAAACACCTGGATTATGTCCCCCCTTAGTCTCCTTTGCTCGAGGCTAAACAGATTCAGCTCAGCTAACCTCTCCTCATTAGACATTCCTCTAAGACCAGGAATCATTCTCGTTGCCCTACGTTGCACCTTTTCCAAGGCAGCAATGTCCTTCTTAAGGTATGGTAACCAAACCCGCACACAATATTCTAGGTGGGGTCTTACCAAGGAATTATATTATCGTAGCATCACTTGCCTTGTCTTAAACTCCACACACCTAGAGATGCAATGTGCCTTCTCGCGTGGTGTTCCTGCAGAGGGAGTCTGTGAGTGCTGGAGATTGGGGGAGGGGGCAGTGTGGCTATGTCTGCTCTGTGTTCCTCCAGACGAGCAAAGAAGCTGTTTAGCTCCTTTGCTAAAAGGGCGTTGCTGTTAACAGTGACGGTGTTGTTGCCTTTGAAGTTTGTAATGTGTTGTATTCCCTGCCACACCCACTGTGGGTTGTTGTATGTGAAGTAGACCTCTATTTTCTGTTTCTCTGCCTGCCTGGCAACCTTGATGCCCCTATTCAGGTTAGCTCTGGCTGCACTCTGTGTTCTTGACTGCGCTGTCTTGTCCTGTAGTATTGTATTGTTGCTCTTGTGTTTATCTTGCACTTTCTCCCTCTGTTTGTGCTCCTTTCACTCTGTATAGTTCTATCTTGCCCGCACTTGTGTCATCTTGTGTTGTTTCTGTTTTTCTTCTTTGTGTTGCACCGTGGTCCAGGAGGAACAATGTTTCCTTTCACTGTGTACTGTGTATATTGCTGAAATAACAATAAACCCACTTGACCACCTGCCTCAATTCATCCTGAAGAGTTTTCCAATGTTGTTCAAAGGTCTGTTTGTTTCGAGTGAAGGACACGCCCCTGGACGTGCTGG
Organism: Brienomyrus brachyistius; assembly: GCF_023856365.1. Lineage (NCBI taxonomy): Eukaryota > Metazoa > Chordata > Actinopteri > Osteoglossiformes > Mormyridae > Brienomyrus > Brienomyrus brachyistius. The sequence goes on from NW_026042746.1 coordinate 103,485, forward strand.
ATAAGGGGACCACAGATCAGTGTCCTCAGTCCTGCTTCTCCCTTCAAAGCTGAGAGGAAGATGACCCGCCTGCTGCTTCTGGTTTTGGCTTATGGAGCTCTGCTTATCTCCACAGAGGCCCAGCAAGATTACCACAGTCTCCCTGCACTCACAAGACGGCCATTAAACTCGCAGTCGAAAATGCTCATCAAGGAACCCGTCAGCACATGAATTTCTATAACATCCAGGGCCGTCCGAAGGTAACTGCTGAGAAAGTGTTTACAAAAGTGTGAAACTTTCATCATCTGCAAGCTGAACTAATGAGTATCACATTGATTTTGATGTTTTAATTTCAATGCATATGATGCTTAATGTCTCTTCACAATGAAAGTGATGGTTGTATATCTCAGCCCTGGTCAATTTTACCTTCTCACAGTTTCTCTCTGAATCTGCTGCAGTCAAGTCTGTGACAGTTTGCCATTTTTTGGGTGATTATTGTTTGTTATATTGCCTTTAAAACAGTTGTAGGCAATTTTGTATATAACGTGTTTATGTGATTTAGATCAGCAGTGAATACATTGACATTGAGATTCTCTTGAGAGCAACAAAATGTCCAAAGTCAACTGCAACAGACCATCGGGCTGACTGTATTTTCATGGACAAGAGGGTAAGTAAAGAGTCACTGTGACTGTGAGCATTGGACATATCAGTTAGCAAATTAATTTAGGTTCATGTTAACTTTTTTGATGCCCTGCGGGGGAAAGTTAGCCAACAATAAAGTAACAAATACATAGGTGGCCTCAAAGAGCCAGTTCCTTCACCTTATTCTCAAATTTTAGTAGGTTTACAGGCTTAAAGGCTGGATTACCAGGCAGAAGCAAATGCTAATCATCTGAGGGGTGACCTGTAGATTATGCTTCGAGCTATGAACCCTAGCTGGCCTTATTTAAAGACCTGTGGGCTGTACTACAAAGCGGGTTTTACATACCCAGAGTTAACTCAATCGAGCCAGGTTAACTAAAACTCATTGTTGAAATCAGCCTTAAATGGCAGTGTGGTGTTTTGTGGTGAAAGGGCAGGACTTAACTCTTGTTTTAATTAGAAAGCCAGTAATTAAACCTGGTCAGAGCAGGGTAGATGTGCAGTGTGAATTACCCTTTAAATTTACCTCTTTAAATAGTGAACTACAGGACCACTTAGCTTGATCGGAGGACAGTATTTTAATACAGAGCAGTGTTCAGTTAAACGGGATTTGTTGTTCATACTTTTAGATGAACTTGCTTTGTATAATATAGCCTTATGGTGACCCTGCTTTGGAAGCTCTTTCCTCTAAAATTGTTCTGTGTCATTAAACCCTGCACTCCAGCAGCTCTGCCTTAAATCATTAGATATATCTTTACTACACCTTCTCTCACTGTATTTATTGCCCACCACTCTTTAAATACTGTTTTTGTGTGTCTGTGTGTTTTTGCAGCCATTCATTAACTGTAGAGTTTGCAGCAGACGGTCTGGTAATGATCTTACACATCCATCAAATGACTGTGTACCAAACAAGAAAGTGGATGAAGTAAGTGTAGAGAGTCTTAGCATTATGGAAATGTAACAGGTGTGTGAATTGTGTCTAAACATGTGGTTAAACTTTGATTGTGTTTGTACATGCAAAAATTTGGGGGGGCTCTAGCTCCTCCTCCAATGACCATAGTACCCCCACAGCACCCCCAAAATATTGGTTTCATTTTTTCTTTAACTATCTGTAAAATCTGTATATTGTGTAAGACATTTTTGCGGTTTTTACAGCATACTTGTAGTGTATTTTTTCTTCAAAGTACACATAGAGGCTCTGTGAGCTAGACGTTAGAATTTCATATTTTATCCTATTTTATCCATGCTGTAGCTTATCGTGCTGTGTGCTTCTATACACCATCTACATAAGCTGAAAAGCTAAAGCACCCGGTCTAAATA